>NW_007726699.1:175548-409264 GCF_000696425.1 Galeopterus variegatus | reverse complement strand
TTTTAAAAAAAAAAAAAAAAAAAAAAAAAAAAAAAAAAAAAAAAAAAAAAAAAAAAAAAGAATAATTCTCATAAGCATCCTTAATTTTGGACAGAAATCTATCCTGGATGATATAAAACAGCAGAACAGTGTATGTAGAGAGTCAAGAACTTCAAAGTGATTTATATATACTATCTTTCTTTTATATACATAAATATACATATTTATAAAGATGTATATGTTTGTGTGCATATATATATATATATATACATCTTTATAAAGAAATCAGAGCACTGTTTTCAATCTCAGCACTATTGACATTTGGGCTGGATAAGTCTTTGCTGTAGGGGCTGTCCCATGCATCGTATGATGTTTAGCAGCATCTCCAGTTGCTTGCTACTAGATGCCGATAACAAAACCCCCAGTCATGACAACCAAAAATGTCTCCAGACACTGTCCAAAGTCTCCTGAGCCAAGAGGGGCCCCAAATTAGTGGTGAGAACCACTAAGCTAGAGGATGAAAATGCTAAATGTCAGCATTCCTTAACCAAATCAGTTAGATGGTAAATGGATTAATAGGTGGAGATTAAGTATATTAATCCTAAGAATGAAAGCTACTACAGAAAATGAAAAAATTTTCAGAAAAATACATGTTTACATCAGAATCCCTTCAGTGTATTTCATGGTAGCTTGATCACGGGGGTTGTTGTCCAATGACTTGGAAATTTCGGTAGCATATTCCAAAATGTGATATTCTTTTAAGTATTCCTCAGACGCTGACTTTGCCAGGTTATTCAGCACTCTGACTGCAGGGAATAAATTTTAGCAAAGAATATGATGCTTAAGGTTTTTTTCCACAAAAGAGTTAAGATGTCAATAGATATAGCATTTAATGTCATTTCTTCATCACTGCAAATAACCAGGCTTTTTCTTAATAAATCAACTATTGATCTGCACTGCATGGGGGTTGGTTTTCATACAATGCATTTGTGTGCACACAGCAGTTATAGGACCAAAGAGCTAAGATAATAGATTAAAACCAAATTCTGAGTCTGTTTTGCATTGAACGGGGTCAGAAATAGAGTGAGAACATGCATGGAGTGAAGCCAGTCATCACCATGGTAACCAAGTCCGACAGAAAACAGCCAGTACAGTCCTACAATAAGATACAATAACATGATACAACCTTACAACAAGAAGCACATGAAAAAGTCCCACAAACCTAATTAATAAATAATGGGCTGTACCTAGATATGCACTGCCTTGAGAATGTACTCTCTGAAAAGACAATAATTTTGCTTCTTTAGTGAGAGTTATGTATTTTGACAATAACACGGACTCCTAAAAAGTAGAAAATGTTTTCTAAGCCATACTTTGCTATGGGAAAGAGAAAAAAAAAAACATAATAATTACGTGGGCTGAAATGGGTTCTTTTAAAATCCCTATGTTGAAGTCCTAACCCCAAATACCCTCAGAATGTGACTGTATTTGCGGATAGGGTCTTTAAAGAGGTAGGTAAGTTAAAATTAGACCATTAGGGTGGCCCTAATCCAATATGACTGGTGTCCTTATAAGAAAAGGTGATTAGGACATGGACACACACACACACACAGAGAAGTGACTGTGAGGACACAGGGAGAAGGCAGCCATCTGCAAGCCAAGGAGAAAGGTCTCAGAAGAAACCAACCCTGCTGACACCTTGACCTTGGACTTCTAGCCTCCAGAACTATGAGACATGAGTTTCTGTTGTTTAAGCCACCTACTCTATTGTACATTATAACGGCAGCTCTAGCAAACTAATACAATAATGTCCTGAGAAGGTGTTATTAGAGCATTGCTAGCACTACAGAAAAGCTGATTTAACTCCTTGTGCTATGGAAGTCAGTCTTAATTAAAGGATTACTACTAAGTTATCAAGAAACATCTCTTACCATCATCAGTACCTAATTCATTGCCCAGTGCCTACTGCACTCTTTCCTACCCCCCATCCAGAGCATTATGCCGTGCACTTGGAGCAGAACAGCCACATAACTCATCTCCCTATGTCCACTCTTACCCACCATGTAATTCATACTCCATACATCAGCAAAAGTGATCTCAAAACAGAAATCAGATGATGGCATCTCCACCCTAACTCCCTGCAATGGCTTTGCTTGGAATAAAGTCCAAATGCCAACCCAAGTCCCTGCACAATCTGGGTCCAACTGCCTTCTGCTCTTTGCTCACTGAGGCATCTTTCCACTCCTAGGACAGGCTCAGCCCTCCCCCACCTCAGGGCTCTGCAGGTGCTGTCCCTCTACCAGGACTGCCCCCTCACCTCGCCACATGTGGCTCCTGCAGTCCATTGGGTCTCAGTTCTATGTCCCCTCCCTTGAACATCTTTCACAGGTAGATTCTCCCCCTACACACACACACAACCCCACTTCTCTAACTCCATCCCTAGCTTGCATTTAGCACTGCCTGTAATCATTTCATGTATTGGATCACTTGTGTTTTGTGTGTTACCTCCTTTTTTTTTAAAGATGACCGGTAAGGGGCCGGCCCGGTGGCGCACTGGATAGTGCGCCGCTTGGGAAGCGCGGCGGCGCTCCCGCCCGAGGGTTCAGATCCCACATACAGACCGGTTCCCGCTCACTGGCTGAGCGAGGCGCGGGAGCAACACCGAGGGTTGCGATCCGTTGCCGGAAACGGAAAAAGACAAAAGACAAAAAAAAAAAAAAAAAAAAGATGACCGGTAAGGGGATCTTAACCCTTGGCTTGGTGTTGTCAGCACCATGCTCAGCCAGTGAGCAAACCGGCCATCCCTATGTGGGATCCAAACCCAGGGCCTTGGTGTTATCAACACCGCACTCTACCGAGTGAGCCATGGGCCGGCCCATGTTACCTCCTTTAAATGACAGAGTTGGTGTTTCTGTCTTGCTCACTGTTCTGGACTCAGCATAGTGCCTGGGGCATAGCAAGTGCTTGATAAACATTTCTTGAATGTGTGAACTCTGATCAGGTTGAAATTTTCACTCCCCTCTCTTTGTCTGCTTGCCCACCCCCACCTGACACTTGCCTGGAGACTGGAACTACAGTGTGTTCCCATCAAAGCTGCCACTAATGACACTGATACCTCCTAGCATCCCATTTTACCAGAACCCCCATCTCCCTCACCCAGCTGATATGGCCTCCTTGGAAAACCACACTTGTCTACCAAACCAGGTTTGCCTGATCCCTTAGAACTTTGCTCTGAACTGCCCAGCCACCTCTGGAGGGCCAGGCCCAGCTCCCATGTAAGTATCCCTCATTCCCACCCTGGTTTCCCCTGCTCACCAAGGCTCCAGCATACCTATGACCAGTCCTGCCTGCATTAGGACAACAACTCGGAAACTCAACTGTATATATCAAGGATTACACTTTCATAAATGTCTGTAAGAGAATCTGTACAGCAAGGAGTTACCCAAACAGGCTTTAGGATCAGATAGACCTAGCTTGGACTCCCAACTCCAGATTTGCTAGCTGCGGAAGCTGAAGTAGTTTATGTTATTTAATCTCTCTGAACTTCAGCTTCTTCATCAAAAAAAGGGGTGGGGGATAAATAATACTATATGAGGTATATTAAAGGATAAAGGAGATCATGAGCATAAAGTGCCTATACATAGTAAGCAATATGATAACTCAAATGATAACAAATGATACAAATGATAACTCTTACTATAAAACTGAATTTACAAACATGAACTTTAGAAAGGGTAAGTAGCTTGCCCAAGGTGACCTATGATCTTCTAGCCATGGTGGCAGATTGCAAAAACAGCTGCAATTCGGGCCGGCCTGTGGCTCACTCGGGAGAGTGCGGTGCTGATAACACCAAGGCGACGGGTTCGGATCCCATATAGGGATGGCCGGTTTGCTCACTGGGTGAGCGTGGTGCTGACAACACTAAGTCAAGGGTTAAGATCCCCTTACCGGTCCTCTTTAAAAAAAAAAACAGCTGCAATTCGCCACACAAGCCTGCACCCAACTCCCATTTGCAATGCTACTCTGTACCTCCTCCCATCAAAAGGTGAATAAAGCCTGATGACTTTAACCAATCAAATGCAGTGGAAGAGGGTATTGTACCAATTCTGAGCCTAGGCTTAGGCTTCTGCTCTCCCTCTTGGAATCCTGTGAGCTGCCAAGTGAACAGGCCTGGGCTATGCTCCTGGAGGATGGGAAACGTGGCCCAGCCACCCATCATCCCAGCCAGACAACCACCAGACATCTTTCAGACCAGCCAGCCCCAACTGGCCCTGCCAGCTGATCTCAGATGCTTGAATGAGCCAAGCCCAAATCTGCTGAGCTCACCCCAGACCAGTAGAATCCCTCAGCTCACCCAAATCTCATGGCCCAAAATTGTTTTAAGCCACAGAGTTTTGGGATGGTTTATTATGCAACAAAAGCTAACTGATACAGCCATGTAAGTATAACTAAGCCAATCAGTGGGTCAAAATTGCTTAAAACATAAGTTCAGTAGATATTCTTCACCTCTACTATATCAGTGGTGCCACAGCAGTCTCAGGGATGTTTGAAGATAAAATAACAGCCACCATCAATGAGTACTTAACTACATGCCAGGCATCCTTCTGTGCACTTTACAGCCCCCATGAATGCTTTTAGTATCACAGCAATATACAGTGTAGGTTCTGTTTATATCCCTACCTTACAAATATGAAAACTGTGACCCAGAAAGCTTAAGTAATGTGTCCAAAGGCACAAAGCTACTACATGGAGAGATAGGCTTTGAATCCAGAAAGGCTGGCTCTGATGGCCTCCTTACTGTCTCCCTGAGGCACATGCTAACAGCCTTTGACATTCTAAAAGGGGCTTCTGTCAGAATGAGGCACTTTATGTCCAATACTCGTACACACACCAGCCCTCCAAAGAAAGCAAGCCAACACAGCCACACACCCATTTCCCTTTTCCTGTGGACGGGAATAGCCCAGGAAGCATCCAGCTGTGAGACACAACAGCTTTTTCCTTCTGCAGGTGTCCCCCTACCTTTCTGCTTCACCAAGTCCTGGCTGTCTTTTAAGTCCCTGAGAGCAAAGCACAGCAGGTTTGACCATGCCTTCTGGAAATACTGGAATCCTTCTCGAGTCATCCCAATTTCAAGATAGAGCTCTCCGATGGCATTCTGTACTCTGAGAAGCATTTCTGTCATGGGTTGGCTCTGTACAAAATGAAAAAGGAACCATCCCGAAGGAACACAGCATTAGGATGGGTATAGCTGCCAGACAGTGCTCAAGAATGGCTCATTTCATAATGATCTTGCCAAAGATTGTATGCTTTACATCACTTGTCAGGGAATTTTAAATATTTTTAAAATAATGGTTATGTGAAATATTTATTGGGGATATTGTAAACTGAAAATACAATTCAGAGAATGTTTTCACAGGTTATTAGCTGATGTTAAGAATTTCTGAAGAATAACATGACAATGTCTTACATGTGTTAAAAATTCCAGAGGAGGTGGAATCCAGAATTCTGATGAACAGCTGGAAATGCAGCCTATGTGGCTCTTGAGTTCAAGTGGAACCAGAGCGCTACTAACTTTATGTTAGACACATTTTTACATAGACACTTGAATTTAAATTCCCCTTACTAGTCTAGCATATTTATTTCAGGGGTACTTAAACTTCATTAACTTAAATCATTCCTCTATCAAATCTTATCAATGCATGAGAATATGCCGGTTGGCTATAGTCTTCTAAATATCCAGCACAAGAAATGAGAGTGTTCATATCTCATTTCAGGAAACCTAATATTAACAAGAATACAAATGAATGTTTTTGGTAACTAATAAGGCCCTATACAATGGATGGCATTATCATTGTCATGGGTTATGCAGTACTTTATACTATACCACAATGTTAGCCCAGGAAGGAGTGACTAAGCCTGGCCTCCTGGTGTGACTTTGGAGACTTCTAGTCTTTCTACTCTCATACACCTACTGAAAGTGCTCTTCCATGTCACCTTTTGCAGCTTGACCCAGAGCTTTCTAACAGGAGTCCTGCAAACAGGTGATGTTTGTTCTCAGATATTGGTCTTCTCATCCACAGAGGCAGCCAGGTATGGTGTGGAACTCCTGGGCCTGTGGTACTTTTATGCATGCCTCAGAGCTATCTTTAAAAGTACCCCCCTCTCAGCAGCTACTCTCGATCTCATCCCTGTTGCTCATATTCCCAATCCCCCACTTCAAAGATAGCCTCCATTCTAACTTTACTAAGGTCAAATCTACCCCCTGAAAGCTTGCCCTCAAATATTGGTTGGAATGAGGCCTGGCTACAGGTAACAGAAAACCCAAATTAACAGTGGTTTAATTTCTCTCATGCAAAAGTCAGTAACTAGGTGGCCCAGGGCTATAGACATGCCACAATGTCAGAGATTCAGGCTCCTTTTATCTCACTGCTTGACCTTGCCTGACCTCCATTCTCAAGAATACCACTTGGTCTAATATGGCATTCCATCTCACCATCATATTCAGAATTCAACCAGCAGGAAGGAGGAGAGGACTGAATATTTGTGTCCCCCAAAATTCATGTTGAAATCCTAAACCCCAATGCGATGGTATTAGGAGGTGGGGCCTTTGGGAGGGGATTAGGTCATGAGGGTGGAGCCCTTATGAATGGAATTAGTGCCCTTATAAAAGAGACCCCAGAGAGCACTCTCGCCCCTTATGCCATATGAAGACACAGCAAGAAGATGGCTCTATGAACCAGAAAGCAGGTCCTCACCAGACACCAAACTTGCTGGTGCCTTGATCTTGGACTTCCCAGCCTCCAGAACTGTGAGAAATCAATGTTTGTTGTTTAAGCCACCCACTCTGTGGTATTTTTTTTATAGCAGCCTCAACAAACTAAGATAAAAATGGGAAAAGAAGGTCACACCCTTTACTTCAAGGAAGCTTCTCAGGAGTTATACACATCACCTCCTTTATATCCCATCAGCCAAAACTTAGCATGTGCTCATAACTAGCTTCAAGGAAAGCTGAGAAATGTAGTCTTATTTCCACATAGTCGTTTGCCGTGCTAAAAATTCAGGAGGGAGGGCACACTATTTACTACTATAACTGAAAGGGGGAATAAATACTGGGAAATTACAGCATCTGCTACATCTCATTTACCCTCTTTTTTGTTTGTTTTTTCACCCTCATCTTCGAAGTTTTGAATTAGCAGTGTTTTCACTAATCCTTTTCCCCTCCTGACTACCCCAGGGGAAGAGATGCCCAGTCTCCTTCGTGAGCCTCTAGCCCTGAGTTCTCAGAATCCTGCCGTTCCGCCTCCTCACAGATTTTTCTCCAGCATGTCCAATTTGCCCCTCTCCCTGGCTGGTTCATTTCCTACTCCACACACTCATACATATCCTGGATCAAACTCGACCTGAACATGATCCTATCCTGACTTTTCACATTTCTCCTTTTACTGACAAGCTTCTGAAACAAGTATCAATATGAACACCTTCTTCATTTCAACATCTCACACTCAGCTGTTAAAGCCCTGCATTTTGGCTCTTCCCACACAGCCCTTGCCACCCAGTGGTTAGCCCAAGAAAGGAGTGACTGACCTTCCACTCACTCAGGCCCTTTTTTCAGACATCACCACTCACCAGACCCAGGGGCCTTTTTTCGGTCATCATTTGTCCAGACCTCTAGGCAGCATTTGATGCTGTTAAACCACTCCCTCCTTGATTTGGGGGAAACTATGATATCCTAATTCTCTTCGAATCTCTCCCTCCTTCTCAAGTTCTTCTTTTACTTTCCTCCCAAATATTAACAATTCCCCCAAAACCAATTCCTGTTGTTATTAAGAGACCTTGTTTCCTCTTGTGGTTTCAGCATTCACACAGATGTAGATGCCTCCCCAATCTCTCCATAGATTTTCAATCCTCCATTTCCCTTAGCTGGCTGGATACTCCACTTGGATATTTTTCCTGAACTTCAAACTCAAAATTCATTATCTTCCTCCCCAAATCCAACTTCCTCTTTGGATTTCCCCACTCTGTCAACCAGGCTCCAATTCTCAGGGTTTCCTTTACTCCTCCCAATGTCATAGCCACTTTCCAAATCAGTCTGAGAGTGGGACAGAAGCCCCCATCACAGGCAGTCTGACAGCTGCTCAACCCACTGCCAGGCCACAGTGGTCCTTCCACCTCTAAGTCCCACTGCCCACATTGCCAGTGATGATCATCAGCATGTCAAATGCAGTCTTAGATTGTCAGCTTCCTCTTTACAAATATGTCTTTTATTTCCCTTCTCCTAACCAGACTACCTACTCCTTGAGGGCAGACACCCCACAATCCAAGCATTAAGCTTTGCATTTTGTGAGCATTCAGTACATATGTGTTAATGCTCACAATGACTGTGAAGCACGAATACAGTTCTATTCGTAGGACACGGACCTGTACTCACCACCACCTCTGACACACTAAGTAAGCTCTTGCCAGGCATGATCCCACTGGATACTCACAGCCATGACAGGTAGTAGGGCTTATTATTCCTCTGTTACAGCTTGGGAAACTAAGGCTCAGTGAGGTCAAATAAGTTCACCCATACTCACATAGCTAGCAAGTAGGAGAGCAAGGGAGTCCAATCCAGATCTGCCTATTCCCAGTACACTGCTCTGTACATTTCCTCAACACATGAGCCTTTGTTTGATGCATAAACAAAGGCCCCTTCACAAATGTACCCTTCAGTTTTCCGGCTACCAGCTGTAGCTACTACAAAATACTGGAGGGGCAGGGGGAGTAATGAGACCTACTTTTTAACAAACATACCACTTAAATCAGGGCCTCTCAACCTCCACACCATTGGCATTTGGGGCAGGATAACCCTGTGCTGTGGGGGGACATCATGTGCACTCTGAAATGTTTAGGAGCACCCCTGGGCTCTACCCACTAGATGCCTATAGCAACTCTCCCCTAATTTGTGACAACCAAACATGTCTCCAGCATTGCCAAATATTTCCCTGGGGGACAAAATCATCCCCCAGTTGAAAACTATTGCATCAAAATTTTTAAATACCTTATCTGAAGAAATTATAAGAGCACTATAATATAGAATATATGCATCACAAATGACAAGATCTTTCCTATTATGAATGTTAGGCACATATTTCAAAGAAGTTGTTATTGCCCAAAATAGTTACAAAACTTCTCATTTGGAAATGCCTTCACAGCCTTAAAAAAATTCTTTTAATGGTCTCCATGGTGGCCAGTCCCAAAGAACTGTCACAAAAATATTTTGAGAATAGGATCATAAGGCTGATGCCTCCAGAAGGAACACTTTGAAGCGGGAAATTCTCTTTGGATGTCTAAGCTTTGGCGCACCTCCTACAAAGTCAGCCTCATCCCTCCAGGACCACGTATTTTGCAAATCATATTTTATCACCAAGGTGCTGCAGATGCTGGCAGTGACTTCCAGCTAGACTGGGCACTCCATGAGGGCAGAAACTGGCTGCCTCACTCATGGCTATCACCCCAACCCCCACACAGTGCCTGGGCTAAGCAAGGCCCTCAGGGAATGTTAGCTGAGTGACTGAATGACTGCCATCAGGCATTCAGCGATTATCTAATTAAATAACTGGTGCTTTCTAGACTGACAAATGTCAGCGATAGAAAATGTGGACCTCAGGTGGATAAAAAAAAAATGGGTGCAGGGAAAAATTCCACAGTCTTAATAGAAAACCACATAACCAGTGGATTCTATTCCCTGAAAGATGAAAGTGTAATCAAAAGAACTTAAATCAGGGCCGGCCCAGTGGCGCACTCAGTAGAGTGCGGCGCTTGGGAGCGCGTTGGCGCTCCCGCCAAGGGTTCGGATCCCATATAGAGACCAGTCTGCTCACTGGTTGAGCACAGTGCGGGCGCGACACCGTGGGTTGCGATCCCGTTACCAGTCACGAAAAAAGACAAAAAGGAAAAAAAAAGAACTTAAATCAGGGCCGGCCCAGTGGCGCACTCAGTAGAGTGCGGCGCTTGGGAGCGCGTTGGCGCTCCCGCCAAGGGTTCGGATCCCATATAGAGACCAGTCTGCTCACTGGTTGAGCACAGTGCGGGCGCGACACCGTGGGTTGCGATCCCGTTACCAGTCACGAAAAAAGACAAAAAGGAAAAAAAAAAGAACTTAAATCAAATTCTCTTAATATTTCTAACCTAGGCCTCACTTACTTTATAACCCAAAGCAGCAATAATAAAACAGCTACCAGTACTTCAAGTCTCACTGTGTACCAGACCTTGTGTGAAATGCTTTCGGCACTTTCTTACTTGTCCCTGTTAACAGCCCAGTGAGGAAGATATTAGAATTCTCAAAAATGAGAACTCACCAGGGCAGAGGTTAAAATTCTTGCCAAAGTCACACAAACAGTAAATGGCAAAGCTAGGATTTCAATCTGAGTCTGTCTGAAAACAGCCCATACCCTATTCACTACCTATTCTAAGGACACAGGAATTGCAAGTCGAATTGATTTATTGATTCATTTGTCACATTTATTAAGTACCCACAGGTTGTAATATGCCATGGAGGATATGAAACTTAGAAAACAAGCATTGTCTCTCCCATAAAGGAATTTGAAATGTTGAATCTTATAAATCTCTTTAGATTGAATTCCCTCTATAAAGATGTATGTTGATGGGAGTGGGGGAAATGTTTTATGAAAATTTGAAGTTTTCTGTTTTGAAATAATAACAGCTTTGTCTTGGGATATTTTACTCCAAAAACTGTATTGAAATTAGTGAAAATTTATAATTTTTTTAACTGATAAATATGGTAAGTATTATTAGCACAGTTACAGTTCTGTTTTATGAGTGAAGCTTTCATTATATTCAACAAAGCCAAAAGTTTACATTTCAGGAAGAGCAAATCAATATAGACAAGATAATCAATCAACCTTCCCCAACATCTTTATAAAAGTTAAAACCAAGTCTTTGGCTGGTCTTTTATTAATTCACTTCAGTCTACCACTGTATTCCCATTTTTGCTTTATGAACATCTCTTTTTTTTCCCTAAAGTGACACCTACCAGTATTCATTCATTCTATAATGACTCTTATCTATTTACTGCTTGTTGTTATAAATGTACAGTTTGGGGCATGGGTTAAAATCATAGCTTTCTCCTTAGTGAACGTAATCAATTGATTCCCCTATTTGTGGACTAAGTTATAAAGGTAAATAAATGATATCTGAAAATATCTAACACAGAAGGAATAAAGTTTGAAGTCTTTAAAATTTTTTTTCAAGGGCCAGCCCGTGGCTCACTTGGGAGAGTGTGGTGCTGACAACACCAAATCAAGGGTTAAGATCTCCTTACCGGTCATCTTTTTAAATAAATAAATAAACAAACAAACAAATATATATATATATATAAATTTTTTTCACTTTACCTGGACTAACATTTCCTCAACGTTCAAGAACAACTCTTCTGCTTCACTGGTCTTGCCTATAAGCTTCAAAAAACTCCCAATAAAGAATATTAATCGGCATTTGTCAGTGGCAGTGACCTCAAAAAGCCTGCATTCCAGCACTAGAATGAAAAGAAAAGTAAACAATCCTAAAGCATATTTGGAAAGGAGCACCTAGTACCCACTGCTTAATCTTGATACAGAGGTGAAATATGTCATCTGTATTTCAGTTTTTCTGTCTCAAGGGATCAGCACTTTGCTTTTACTAAGATTTACATATTATACCAAATATTTTAAACCATGAAATGAAAAATAGCTATAATGCTTTTAAATGATCTTTGTATGTAAATTTTTGACAACTAGAGAGTCAAAAAAAGTTTTTAATATAGCTCAATCCAGGTATTGCTATAATTTGTATTTTGGGCTGATTTTTATGCAAGAAGGTGTTTACATTTCTTATACAATTCTGCCCTCTGTTGCAACCATCTTGAATTGCTGGCTTTAACAGAAAGAAAATGTTAAAATATTAAAATGTTAAATATTAAAAGAATAAAGTAAGGAGCCATTCCTTTTGTGTGTGTGTGTGTGCACAGAAGTCTACCTTATACACAGATGAAAACAGAAATTTTGAACTTAAATACACAATTAAATACACTGCGCTGCAAAGTCCTTATTTTCAGAATTTCCCTTTTCATATGTTCCAGTATCTAAACTTCTACATTTGTTCATGTTACATTTCGAATCATTCTGTCTAATGTGTTTGACACAAATACATTCCTTGTTCCTCACCCGTTCCTTTGCTCATGTTGAAGCCCGCCCCAACCTTGAATGCTCTCTCCTGCTTTCCTGCTTCCTGCTCTTCTGTGGATCACATTCATGCACAGAGTAAATATGTATTGGGCACCTATTGTGCGTCAGGCAGCCTTCTAGGCTGTGAGCAACAGACATAAGCAGACAAGTCTGCACCCCTCAAACTGGTGGGAGGCCAGGAGCTGTGGTGCCTCGAGTCAGAGAGTAAAACCTAAAACAGCCAGAGTCCAAGACATTTGTCCAGAGTGGCCGTCCAAGAAAATGAGCCTGAGGTGGAAATGAGAACCAAGGGCAAGAATCAAGGGACGGGGGAACCTCAGAACCATCAGTACTGCTTAGCGCGGGTGAATGAGGGTGGTCTGGATGAACAATGGAGGGCTTCTGTCCAGGGTGTGGCTTTTGCACATTTCCAGGAGGATTACTGGGTCCAGATTCATGTCAAGGGCTCAGTTTGGAATCGACGATGTCCATTATTGTGTTTAATAATCAATTCAATAACCTCTCATGCTATGTATGTTACAAATATTTTTCCCAGTCATTCACTTGCCTTTTAATTGTGTTTCTGGTTTTCTCGGAGTTGTTTTGTAGTTATTTTGTTTTACATACAGAAATTTTGTATGTTTATTTAGACAGATTTATCAATTATCTTCTCCATGATATACTCTTTTGCTTTCTTGCTTAAACTCACCTACATTTTTTTATTTTTTAAAAATATACAATTTCATTTTCCTTTATTTAATCCTAATCCTTCTGGAATTTATTCTGGTGTAATGCTTCAGGTAACCCTTTACCAAATAGTGACCTATTATCACAGCACTATTTACTCATATTCTATAATCCATCTGATTTGAAAAGGTTCTATCACTTCCTAAGTTCTTATATCAATACTGAGTATCTGCGTTTCTATTTTGTTCCATTTTTTTTGGCAGCTGGCAGGTACAGGGATCAAATCCCAGACCTTGATGCTATCAGCATCACACTCTAACCAACTGAACTAACTGGCCAGCCCCATAAGCTCATTATTTTAAACTCTTATTTTCATATTTTTTCACCAACAACTTCAGAATCATTTTGAAAATCTAGAAATGTCTTAACTCGATTGGGTTTTCAAATAGAATTGCTTTACGTCTGTAAATCAATTGAGGAATAATTAATGGCTATACAACACTGAGTTGTCCCATCCAAGAATATGGTGTGTCTCCCTGCATAATGAAATTTTATTTTCTGTAACTTGGATGCTTTTTTATAAGTTAAGATCCTGTA
This sequence comes from Galeopterus variegatus, assembly GCF_000696425.1. Taxonomy (NCBI): domain Eukaryota; kingdom Metazoa; phylum Chordata; class Mammalia; order Dermoptera; family Cynocephalidae; genus Galeopterus; species Galeopterus variegatus. The sequence goes on along the minus strand of NW_007726699.1, from coordinate 395,798 downwards.
CATTTCTCTTTAAATTTATTTGTATTTATTCCATAATTTTTTTTGTTTTTTGTTTTTTGTTTTTGTTTTTGTTTTGGTGGCTGGCTGGTGTGGGGATCTGAACTCTTGACTTTGGTGTCATGACACCGCACTCTAACCAAATGAGCTAACCAGCCAGACTTATTCCGTAATTTGTATAGCCATTGCAAATTGGATCATTTGTTCTTTTATTTTTCTGTAGAGCTATATTTTAGAAAAAGTTTTAATAAACCATTTTGTTACATCTATCCAAAATGTTTAGAGGTTTCTAAAAGTGGAGGGCAAACTTCATAATTAGTTATGAAAAGCTGGTATTTTCCTAATTACCACATACAACCTTCTGATAAGACCCTGTAACGTAATGTATTTACCCTTTGCCCTAGTAAGAAAGCCTGCCCCGCCCCTTAATAAGCAAGATGATTTCTCCGCAGCCACTTGGAGTGCTGCCCGCCATCTCGTCAAGATGGGCCCAAGCCGGACCCATCCTGTGTCCACCAGCAAGCATCCTGCCTCCAAGCACCTCTGTCCCTTGCCTGCACGTACCACATCTGCTCTTAGTCTGTCTTTTCTTTTCTTTGACACTGTCCAAAAATGTGACTGCAGCCAGAAGTGGGTTTTCTTCACTTTGATGTGACCCAGGGCTCCAGCCAAAAACAAGAGTATCATGCCACAGAAAATCTGTAAAAACTGACCCAAGCCTAGAAGTTGTCCTCTAGGCTCAAAGCCCTCCCCACTTGTCATCTATCAGAGATGGAACTTCCCTAGATGTGTCCCACAAGGAGGCACAAACCTGGGAACCAGGTAGACCCAGCAAGAAGCACCAGAGGAGAAGCGAGTTCAAGACCAAACTGCACATCATTTGCAGTCAACCTAAGTTAGGCTTGTTACTCTCCTTGCGCCACCAGGGGGAGCCAAATCAAACAGTCTAGAGGGAAGAACTAAGCGGGGCGTGCACTCCATCCCGGAGCTCAGCAACGTCGAGCTGGGGGAGACGCAGACACTCCACGACTCCCCCATCCATCTAACGGGACTGAGGCGCCCTTGGAAAACTCTTGATTTTTAAAGGAACAGTCCCAAAGCAGGCAGGAGTCAAAAGAGTAAGTAGCCTATTTATCTCTCAAAATAGAAGGGGAGAATGAAAAATGAGACCCCAAAAGGGAATTCGTAATCGTTTCCTGCGGGGGGTGGGAGGCTAGGCACTGTGATTGGCAGGATGCTCCCACGGTCCCCATGAACCCCATGAATCGGAGCTCTCTCTGCTTCGAAGTGTGCCTGCCTGGAAAGTTCCTCTCTGCCAATAGCAGGATCTGGCCTCCCCTCCTCAAGACTCTTCTTGCTGGTGGATTTGGGGAAAAGGAATTTTTGTCCTACATCCCCTTCCCTGTCAGTTCCGCTTCTCTGATGATGTCTGGCCCTACCTGATGCTTCAGAAATTCTTGGTTTAATTTATGGGGAGGAGTAATCAGAGTCTGTTGGAGTGATCAAAATTATATGAGGAAACGGGAAAACAGTAACTTCTGGCCACTCTATATCCCAGCAAAATGGACCGCTGAAACATAACAATGTTAATCACTGTACCTGAGAGTGTATATCTCTTCCTTATTTTATGGCACTGATTGTCTTTAATCTTGGACACTGAGAATAAATAGGCCCCAGAAGCATCATATCCAGCTTCCAATAATACATTCCAGTAGTGAATGAGGTGCAGCCTTGTCCAGAAGCTCGGGCTTTGGATTGTTGATACAAAGTCTGTGATACTTGTGACACAATATATTAATATAAATCATTTTAGTATTTCATTTCTTGAAGGAAGCTATTCTATTTACCACATTTCATTCATTAGCCTATTCATAAGCTTCTTAACTAACATAACTTTGGTAGGTCACCAGGTAAAGATGAGCCTTTCTCTTGAGCAGTCAAAGCCAATTCTTCTCACTGTCCAGGATGCCCCCTCCCCTGGGCAGGCTCCCCGGGCCTACCAGGCACAACTGGCCCTCCCTCTTCTGGGCTTGCTCAGTTCATGGTGTCATTGCTGTCATGAAACACACACCACCATGTGTAGCAATTCTCTGGCTCCACATCTCCCCTCCCCCTGCCCAGATGGACCACCCTAAGGACTTGGAGCTGTATCTAATTCACTCGTGCACCCTCAGGGCCTAGCACAGCGGGGTGAGAGACAGGGTGGGTCATCAATAGATGTTTGCTGAGTTAATGCATAAGAGGAAAAGAAGGAAAAGGCAGGGAAGGAAAGAGATGCAAGTGGAGGGGCAGGGGAAGGAAGGGAACTATAGGGAAAAGAAAGGAATGGAAAGGAAGAAAATAGAAGGGTCTAGCAGGAGAACATGGAAAATCCTTTATCCTTTTCCAACTCTTGTCCTTGTCCTCTCTCCGGAATGCCACTTAACTTTGCGAAGAGTCCACATGGTGTGAAAAAGAACACACTGCAGAGCCAGGCAGAACAAATGGGGCAACCCTGGGGCTCCATCAACCACAGAAGTTGATGCCAGGTGATGGTCCCATCGGAATGAATGAAGGGGTGGTTGAATGAATAAATGAGTGAATACCTCTTGCTCAAGGGAACCATGGGTATCTAAACACAGTGCTGGCAAAAAGAAAAGCTAAATCTGCGCAAACACAATATAAAAGCAGCAAGACTTACCTAGGGCTTGAGAGAAAGCTGCACAAACATTCTAAGCATCCACTCATTTTCATATGCCATGGCAATTCTTGATACACTCTCCAGAAAGTGGTTTGCTTCTGGAAGTATCTGACCAAGACTTGGTGAAAATGTGTTTTCCTGCAATTTGTTGGATTCTGAAATGTATATGGACTGCTTTCTCTGACAGGAGTGATTACACCTATTTAAAAATTAATTAGTTTAATGCATCTGGCTTTTTAGTGTATGAAAACACTATAGCAAAAATAAGACAGTACTGCAGCCATAATTAGAGTTAATAAAAAGTCAAGGTAGATTGAAAAAAGTGTATCTTCTTCTACATCAGTCTGAATTTACCAAAGAATTAGTTATAGTTTTGATCACTGATCTAGAATTTGAGAAGCTTCCCCCTCCCCCAAGGAAGTATTTGCAACCTACTTTTCTATTTTAAATATACACCATGGTTACTGCTTAAATAAGTACTTTCAAACATCTGGGGATGTGCATTTTGGAGACATTAATCCACTGCCCGGATCTCATATAGGCCAAGGGGTAGCTGAGCAAATAAACGGCGAATTTGATGTTGCAGCCAAGATTCCTATATCTTCATTTCCAAAGAGAAATGGTTCCAATAGATTATACTACCTAGAAATAAGATTCTCAAAAACAGAAGGGTTTTGTTTAATTAGATTCTAGTGATTCTATCTTTGAAAACTGAAATAGAAGTATTTTTAAATTTTCTGCTTGACACTTTTTCTTGCTAGGTGAATGGAACACACAGCTAGATGGCACACCATGCCCAGATCTTCACAAGAACTATAACAAAGGGGAGCCCATTGTTTAAATAATCAGTCTTCATTTCCACGGAAATGATTTCCAGAGACCGTGCTACCTGGTCTGAAGTGTGCAGGTACGCCCAGATGGCAAGTGCAGTGCTTAAAAGTCCTGTGGAAGGAAAAGAAAACTCCCCTCTTCCACTGTGTGTGGCAAAGGCATGTTTGTGGGTAGTAAATTTGGGAAGTGGAGTGGAGAATGAGAGAGAAAAAGAACTGAGACAAATACTACCTTGAGTCCAAGATTTGGAGTGCTAAATACAATGCTTAAAGTATATAGAACATTTTCACAGAAAACATTGTGTTTAACTTGATCTTTTTACAAAATAACCTCATGAGGAGAATATATGAATCCCCATATGACAAACGTAGCTACTTAAAATCAGACAGACCAGGTGACTTCCCTGGAGAAGCAGGATTCAAACTTTCTGACTTAAATCCAGCGCTCCTCCAACTACACATACAATGTGAGGAATGGTTTGAGCCCAGCATCATCTTGGCATACAACGTGCAGCAGTTCTCGTTGACAGACTTTGGCTGACATATAGTCGGGCTGTTATCACATGTGGTGAGCTACACTATGCTGTCTTGACAAACAACCCTCAAATTTCAGTGGCTTAAAAGAGCAAAAGTCTATTATGTCCATCACAGGATTGGAAACCAGGAACTCCAGTCCAGGTCTCTTCACTCTGGGACTGACAGAGCAGCCACGGTCTTGAACATTACCAGTGACCACTTAGTCACATGCCCCAACCAACAAGGGGACTAGGAAGTGTTTCCCATAGTGGCACGGGACGTGGGGGAGTTAGAAATATTGGCAATTGGCTCAAATAGCCACCAAAAGTGCCAGATGCTATACCTTAAATAAATTAGCATTTTTAGTACTCTCAAGGTAAATACTGTTATCTCAATTTTGCAGGTGAAAAATTGGGTCTTAGAGAATTAAGCACTTCGGGCAAGGTCACACCAGTTCAGTGAGACTACAAAGCCATTGCTCTTAACAAGAAATCATTTCTAGTAGATGCCATTGTGATTTCCTATATTCCCAGAGGCTGCAGCTTAAAGGCTTTTCAGGCTTGAAGTGCTCTGTGCAAGTAACTGTCATAGAGTGCTCTGCGTCTAGGTCAGGCATCTGTGATTGCTATTATTTCTCAGATGCAGACCCACAGTCCTCTTCAGAAGGGGATAAGGATTTGATTTCAGAATTGGGGCAGAGGCTGCTAATTCCTACCCAGTATCCATTTCCGTCTTCTTTGTTAGTGACAGAACCCCACCTTGGTTTAGGGTAGCAGTGCACCCAGTTGGAACTCTATTCCCCAGCCTCCCTTGTGTCTTCAAATAATGAAGATCTGAGTCAAAGAGAAATAAATGGAAATGTTGGTGTGAAACTTCTAGGAAAGTTCCTTAAAAGCAAGTGGCAAGTCCTTGTTCCTCCCTTCTTCCTTCCTGTTGCCTGAAATGTGATGGCTGGAACTCCAGCAGCCATGAGCATGAGGTGACCTTGAGAATTCAAGCCAGTGTAGAAGGAGCTGGGTCCCAGGTGACTGGCGCCAGCAGAGCAGCCTGGGACTGCCTGCCTCCAGAAGTCTATTATATGAGAGAATAAACCCTGGGGTATTCAGCCTTTGAAGTCAAGTCTCAGTTACTCACAACCAGGTGCAAGTCCTAACTTATATAACCATTTCATACATGTTTATGGATTCATTTCTACTTGAGAAATCCCAGCTGCAAGCTTTCCCTTGTATGTGATTCCAACTTTCCCTTAACCAGCAGGTATTGTCATAGATTCAAGCCTTACCAAGAAGCTTGTGCTCCACAGCATTTCGCAGGGACTGGTGCCGGAGGTACAGGAGGCCATTGGGCTTCTCCTGGATCCACTGTCTGGTGGCGTTGCGGAAGGCAGCCCAGTGCAATGTGGTCACTTTGTAATGATTCCTGTAGCCCAGCATGTCCAAAAGCTGGAGTAGCTCATCCTCAGCCAAGCCACAATGTGAGATGCACAATAAGCACAGAGCGTCGGCCACCCAGCCATCCAGCCCTACGCAGACAACATGATGATGATAAGGACAAAATAAGAGCTAACATGAGCCAGCCATCATTCCAAATGATTTATATGATTAACCAACTATTTCTTTCAATCATCCTATAGGTAGATACTATAAATGTGCCTGTCATACAAATAAGGAAAATGGAGCACCGAGAAGTTAAATAACTTACCTGAGGTTACGCAGAAGTGCAGAAACAAGATTTGAACCCAGACAGACTGGCTCCTGAGCCCAAACTGTTAACATCCAGAGATGTGGTTACAAATTGTCAAGCTTACCAATTATTGCACTGAGCATTTCTGCTGGTTTCCAAACACCAAATTCGCATTTAGGAGTGTGAGTGGTTTTTCTGTATGATTGCCCTCCTGCCACACGTTCACAGACACCACTTGAGCCAGGTCTTCATTACTCTCCTAACCTTTAGGTTTTTCCACCATAGCTGGCCTTCCCACTGACTTTATGATCAGCCAGCTATAAAGAGGTCCTTCATACCACTGAGAGAAATGAAAACATGGTCTACCATTCTAAATTTATTTCCTATGCTAGAACTGGGGAACAAGCTCAAATTACCCTACAATCTTTGGCCAAAAGCAGAGCTGTTCAGCCCCAGCTGTACAAGCTTCCCCTGAGGTTTACCCCAGTTTAACTTCCTGTACCTGTGGCTGAGCTCCCTGGGCCTGGGTGGGGGTGGCTGGGCAGTGCTGGCAGATGGAGTAGTCCCTGGGGGGGTGGGGGTAGCATAGCCACAGGCCACTTTGCCTGAGTGACTCTTCCAGGAGCACAGAGATCTTGTTTCCACCTCCTTGGAGGTGGAAGAGGGCACAGTAAATTTGAAGTCAATTTTCTTTACAGAAATGCAAACTCCAGGGGGAAAAATGGGCAGGACAATATGTCATAGTACTTACATAGTACATCAATGTATCTTTCATTCTAAGTGTTTTGTGCTTCTCTCTTCTCACCCCCACCTCCCATCCCTGCTCCACTCTAAATTCACTGCCCTTAAAAGAAGACTACTATAGCAGAAAAGAGAGAAAAAGTCAAGTTTCCAAATAGACTTTTGAAGCTCATAGCAGAGACAACAGTTTGAAAGAACAAACTTTGACTCTCAGAAGCTTAATTGTTAAATATCATGAAAAAAATTCCTGACCAACTTGTGGAATAAATTTTTTATCACAAACAACAGACTCAGACAATTACAAGATGACCTCAAGAAGACATTTTTTTCCACCCAAAAAGAAAAGAAATTTTGCTCCGAAGTTAGCTGAGAGGCCTCCTTAATTCGGATGAAGGACCACATCAGCAGCTGGCAGCAAAGATCAAACACCCTGAGAACAGGTGGGAGCACAGGTATCCTAGAGGAAGCCGGAAATGGAGAAATTGTGGACCATCTGGGGCTTTGGCCTCCTCAACGGAGGACAGCAGGGACAGATGACAATCAAGGATACGCAGCACTCAGGCTCTTGGATCTAAGTTCAACTCATTGGAGATATCGGAAGGACACAAATTCTTGTTTGACTAAAAACATCCTGAATTGACTGAAACTAAATTGATGGAATTAACTAAATTAATGAGATTAATTCCAGGAATAAATTAACCTGAATTGACTGGATTAGGTTCCTGTCATCAGTAGAACTGTGATCTCAAAAAAGAGATTAAACTGAATTATAGAAATAATAAAGATCCTTTTCTTAGGCTCCTGAAAAATATAACTGAAACTTGCATCTAATACAGTTCTCTTTACCATCAATGCACACAGCTCTGTCTAGGTAGAGTTGCCAAATTTAGCAAATAAAAATACGAATGCCGGGCCGGCCCGGTGGCGCACTGGATAGTGCGCCGCTTGGGAAGTGCGGCGGCGCTCCCGCCCGAGGGTTCGGATCCCACATACAGACCGGTTCCCGCTCACTGGTTGAGCGAGGCGCGGGAGCAACACCGAGGGTTGCGATCCCGTTGCCGGTCCCCGGTCTGGTATGGGGGCAACACTGAGGGTTGCAATCCGTTGCCGGACACGGAAAAAGACAAAAAAGACAAAAAAAAAAAAAAAAAAAATACGAATGCCCAGTTAAATTTGCATTTCAGATAAACAACTAGTTAATTTTTAGTATGAGTCTGTCCCATGCAATATTTGAAATATACTGACAATTATTTGTTGTTTATCTGTAATGAAAATTTAACTGGGCATCTGTATTTTCTCTGACAACCCTATCCCTAGACCCTCCTCCCCTGGATGAGAATCTACCACACATCTTTCTCCCTGTGGGCTCCCACCAAGCTGTCAACACTAGCCAAGGCCTACCTTCTCCTGAAGCTGCAGTGTCTAAATTTGCCTTTTTTCGTTTAAAAGTCCAACTATAGTCTTCAATCCAGCGTTTCAGAATCAATTCCCAGAGTTCCTGAATAGAGACCATCTCCAAGTACTCCCTCATACACTGAAACTCATTTCTATAGATTCTACATTCTTTCAATTCATGGGCTAGGATTGTGAGTTTTAAAGGATTCAGGTTTGGTTTTTTCCTCAAAGCTTGTCTGCTCTGTTGGGAGAGGTCTTTTTTGAGCATGGAGAGATGCTGTCTAAAGATGTTTAGTTTCGTTTCTTCCTCTCCTGGGCTAGTGAGTTCCACTGTCCTCACATCTGGGCGGGCACACAGCGACTTGTAGGACAGGCTGGAGGTGACAGTGCTCATGATAAATTTGCAATGAGGAGAGAGCAAGCTTGGCAGCCAGGAAAAATCTTTTGCCTGATGGAGAGATTCAAAGACATTTGAAAACTTTAAAGACTATAAATTTACTTTGCTGATGATTTCTAAACTTAGAGTAGGTAGAATATAGGGAGTAAGTATAGGGTGAGGGTTGGGGTTATAGTTATTAATAGTTACTTGGATTGTAAGCAATACAGTGGTAAGAAAACACCAATTCACACTCCATAGAACCATATTTGACTGACTGACCTATCTGATACGAATTGCATTGTGCATATGTGGACTTTAAAAGGAGGTTCCTACGAGTAAGTAATTTAATAAAATCACATACGTCTGAAGAATGACCTACAGTGATAACCTGAAGAAACCTAACAGAGTGCAAATTGAGCCATTTGGTTGAAAAAGAAGATATTATTTCATGCTGAAGAACTATCACTTTATGCAGCAATACTGTCATGACTTAAATGGTTTTAGTTTGGAACAAAATTAACACCTAATAAGATCTTTTCTTGAATTCCTTTAACAGCCTTTTCCACCTCTCTTTGCCTAACAATAGCAACAATCACAGACTGTTTTTACTCTGAGCCAGGTATTATGTTATGTGTCTTCAGGTACTAACTATATTGATTATGTTTTTTATTTTCTGTACTTTAAGATGTTTTGACATCTCTCAGGGCTTTATAGACCAGGGGAGAGACTGTCCTTCCCAGGGCTAGCTAATTCCTGGGGGTGGTAGGCAGCTTGCCTGGAATACACTTTTCACATGCAGACCAGCCAATCCAAGATCGTGTTTCCACCCACCTCCTTCTAACTTGCACACACCAACCTAATATTTCCTCTGCCCTAAATCAACCCAGGGCCAGCATCAGACCTGGGGCAGCCCCTATGCCCCTAAACCTACCAGAATTATTCAAACTAGCCAACCCTAAACTGTTTACCCTCCCCTGCATGCCTTTCCCATGGAAACTCCAATAAAGACTATGGCCTTGGTTTACTCCTGCTTTTGCCTCCTGACTACCCAATACTTACCCTGGAACCCTGCATGGCATGTTCCCTTCTCTCAGGAAATGTAAGTAATAAATTCTTCTGATTTTAATGGCCTTGACCTCTCCATGTGGTCACTTAGCCATACCTCTATAAATTAAATCCTGGGTATAATTTTAATACATAATTTATTCAATCCTCACAACAACCCTCTAAAAAGGCAAAGGAGGAAACTGAAGCATAGAGGGGCTAAATGTCTTATCTAATTCATTCTGCTAGTAAGCAGCAGAGATTGATTCCAACCAAGGGTCCTAGGCAGGCTCCTAACCTCCGCACTATGCTTGAGGTAACTGCCTGGGCAGCCCCTCCTCCTCCTGCAGAACCCAGAAAGCAGTACAGAAGGGTTAAATCCCTTCTTTAGAGGTTCTCACAACAGTGGGAGTGCTCACAGTGGCAGCACTCACAGCAGTTGCAATTTTATACTTTATTTGACTGATGTGATCTCAATGTCTGCCATTCCCCACTAGAATGAAGCTCCATTTCTTTGTAGGGACCATGTCTATCTTTGCTCACAGTGCTTTGCCCATGGTAAGTAGTCAATAATTATTTATTGAATTACTATGGTTCTCATGTATTAAATTAAAAAGCAGGTTATAAAACGATATGGTGTATAACTATTTACATTAACATGTATATGTATATATAGATATCCATAGAAAAAAGGCTTAAAACCCATAAAATGACTAACAGTGGTGAGACTGAGTATATTTAATTTTTTATTTTCTTCTTTTTTTTATCATATTTTCTATAAGAAACATTTATTACTTACATACTTTATTGATTATATATATTTTTAAGTTTTAAAGAAACTGCTTCCCAAAGTAAATGAATGGCAATAAGAAGTAGTAGATGTTCCATTGACTGAATATTATTTCAAACAGTAGAAAACTAAAGATGGCACCCAGTGAATAGGATTTGGGATGTGCAAAATCAGTGCCAATGAGGTAGACCAAACAATCAAACAAAGAACATAGTAGGGGCCCAATAAATGAATGATCAAAGTATAAAAGGGGGGGCAGACCCACGCAGGGGTAAAGGCCACAGTTTCTGGGAACTAGACTTCCCATGTCCAAATTCTTAGCTCACCACTTTACTATCTTAGGACCTTAAACAAGACACTTAACGTCTCCGTGCTCAGTTCCCTCTGTGTAAATAAAAATGGTGATCACAGTGTTCCTCATACAGTTGTATGGATTAAATGCATTAATTTTTTTTTTTGTCCTTTATTTTTTTGGGACCGGTAAGGGGATCACAACCTGTGCCTTGGTGTCGTCCGCACCACGCTCAGCCAGTGAGCGCACCGGCCATTCCTATATAGGATCCAAACCCGTGGCAGGAGCGCCACTGCGCTCCCAGCGCCGCACTCTCCCGAGTGCGCCACGGGGTCGGCCCATGCATTAATATTTTTAAAGTTCCTAAAATGGTGCCTGCCCATTGTAAATGCTATAACAGTATTTGTTCAATAAAATATAAAGCAGTGACTAAACACAATGTTGGTTATAACCAGAGATGTGCAATGCAATGAAAAGGTGTTAGGTGCAACCTAAATAATTGGGTTTTCTTTTTATACAATAGCAATAAAATAGGTGCTATTTTAAAAAGATGTTACCTTCTGGCCTGAGGTCCCATAAACACCAATCAGTTCTTCAATTCCATCTATTACAAGTATGCATGGCTTTAAACTGATGGAAGCAATGAACACTTCAACAAGAAGTGAAAAAACCAAGACATGTGAGTCTTCATTAAGAATATCCGTTTCGAGCTGAATACCTATAGCATAGAAATTTGCTCAAATTAGGTGAAAATGTTTCCATCACTGCTAAAATATGTTAATGGGTTGGAGAGGCAGAAGAGGTTGGAAACAAAAGTGCTATTCACAGCTGTACAGCTGACACATATATGTATATGTGTGATTAGCATTCTCAAAATATTCAACCTAAAAGAGGTGGTGATATTTGCCACCAGATGTCTCCAATACATTTTTAGGATTTTATATAAAAAATATTTTTTATGATCCAAAGCATTACTCTCATTTTCCAAAATGTTGAAATAAATCGTGTTACAAAGAGTTAGATGGGAAGAAGGAGAAGTCATGTGGTCTGTGAAGATTCTGCAACTCCTCAACATTAGGAGTCACAGCCACCATCCTGGACTCTTGCCTAGTTTCTTTGGTCCTAGCCCATCTTAAACCTAACAAAACCAATCTTCAATTCCTCTATGCACAATACTCTACCCCAGAACTTGGACCCTGGAAATTACTAGGGAGAACTAAGCTATGAACCATCGAAAGGCAAAGGAAGTAATTTGAGAGGACCAACTTTCAGACTGTGATTAAGTGACCTAGTAGTAGCAACCCAAAATTGTAATCAACTACCTAATATCCTAAAAGCATTTTATTACATACGACTTCTATCTTGCTTTTATTTATTTATTTATTTATTTTGGGGGGCAGCTGGCCGGTAGAGGGGGGATCCGAACCCCTGACCTTGGTGTTATAAGGCTATGCTCTAAGCAACTGAGCTAACCTGCCAGTCCTCTTGCTTTTGTTTTTTTTAAGCAATATTTTCCATTGAAATTTAGGCATATCAGCATCTAGAAAATCAAGTCATGTGCAGGAGCTTTAATTGATTAAGTCTCTCAGATGCTTTAAAATTCTGTGAGAGTCATTGAGAATAATTACGTTTAACAAATATTTATTGGTTGCCTATTATGTAAAAGTTCTTTGCTAGATGCCAAGAAGTGATAAAATGATCTGTAATATAAAGTCAAGGACTAAAAGGAAGTAGAATGGGTTGTGTACACAACTGGCCACATTTCAAGGCAGAATATGAGTCCACAGGCTACTGGAGTTTGATGCAGAACCCCCACAGTGAAGAAAAGCTCCATGTAGAAGACATTTGAGATGAGCCTTGGAGAACGCACAGGTAGAGATGAGGGGAAGGGCTGTCATCAAGACAAGGCATAGGCAAAGGCCTGGACGTAGGAAAGTACGGTGAACTTTTGAAAACCAGGAAGCTGTTTAGAGCAGTGATTCTCAACAGAGGCAGTTCCAGGAATTCCAGACATCCTACAACACGGGACACTCACACACAACAAAGCTTTGTCTGTGGTTCTAACTGACTCTCAAATGTTTTGTCAAACTGTTACATAAGGGAAAAACTTTATAATTATCTGACCTAAAATCCAACTCCATTTTACATATAAACACAAAGCATTTTTGCATGGTTTTAAAATACATTGAATTTTCTAGAATGTATTTACCATGTAAGTTGATGGAAGATTATATTGTTTTGTTTGAAATGACACCAATATTTTTTTTCTGTTTTTTCTTTTTACCTAACACCCATTGAGCAAACACCAAGATTTATTCATCACTTTGGAAAATCACAACAGCAATATTGCCCATGATGTTTGAGTCTTGAATATAACACACATGTCAGTCTACACTTATAGACTGACACTTACTGCTTTTGTGGTGATTTTCCATATAGAAACACTGAGTCTTCTACTGGAATCATGTCTGAGCATTTACATGTTGAAATATACATTGTTTTATAATAAATTAATGTTTCTATATTTGTCTATATCACAGTAGAGTTGTATTGGGTTTTTTTAAGTTTATTTATTAATATTACTTTTTTTAAAAAATTCTATGATGTTGCAGAGCAGTTGTGGGGGGAGGGGGAGAAGGGAAAGGGGAAGGAAATGGGGTGGAAGGAAGAAGGAGGAGAGGCGGGGTTGAGGCCTGTGGCACCTCCCCCCCCCATTCCTGCATGGGAGACCAGGGAGCTTCCAGTGGTGGCTTGGTCATTGCTGGGCTGGAAGCAGATGTCAGAGGGGTGTGGCTGAAGCTCTCAACCCCCCCACCACTCCAGCTTGGGAGCCCTGGTTAACTCCGTGATCATTGCTGGGTGGGCTGGGGGTGTCAAGGGGCATGGCTGAGGCCCAGGGCCCCCCATCCCTTGGGACTGATTGCGGGTGTTGGGGTGGCATGGCTGAGGACCCCAGCCCTCCCCCCCTCCCTGGCTTGGTAGCCCAGGTGACTTCCAGTCCTTCTAGGTCTTATAGGTGTTCTTTGGTGATGAGAGTCCTTTATTAGGTAATATCAAACTTTGTCTCTGGTCTGTGGATATTTTGTTTTTTCTTTCAGTTCTATGTTGGATTATTTGCTATTCCCATCACTTAAACTCTGCACTGGAACTAATTTTTTGTCCTTTGCTTACTTCCAAAATGGGGGAACTTCCTGTGGAGACCAGCACTTGAGCTCTGTGGTTGAGCTAAATTGCTGCTTTGCTGCTGATTCCCTGGGGAAGGCTTTTTGTGCAGCTCAGGTTTTAATGGTTGACTTTATAGGTGCTTCCAGGACTCGTGAGATCTGGTACACCAGGGTTGTATAGAAACTCTGGTCTTGGCCTGAGTCTCTTAGCAAACTAGACCACCTGCAGTTCTATATTCCTGACCAGTCTCCACTGAGTGGTCCTACACTGATTGGGGGGCAGATCCACTGTCCTTGCTGTGCCCCAGTGTTCCCCCAGTAGGCCCGTCTCCCCCACCACCCATGCCCCAAACACCTCCCATGGGACAGGCCGTTGTTCACTCCTTTGTAGTGATTCACCAGCCTCTGAGTGGCTCCCTTTTTTTCAATTGTTGTGGCTCCTCACTCCTGTATGGGTCCACAGGAACCCTATAAGTGGTCTTGCTGGCCTGGAGACCACCAATGCCCTCTTCTCCCCTGCCACCTCCAAGCAACTTCATCTGAAGGGCACAGCTGCGGCTTTCGCCAGCTCCTGCTCCATGCACTCAGCAGCTCCAGCCTGGAAGCAGCCAGGATTCCAAACAGTCCAAGCGGTTTTTTCTTTCTCTCATCATGGCTCCTCCTGCCTTCATGCACTCCATAGGTCTCTCCTCCTCCTCATCCCCTGAGCTCTAGTGGCCCCAGCTTGGCTGTTATTACTTTTTTACAGTTACAAATTGGTTGATTTGTGGAAGAGAGTGATGCTGGGGACCATCTATTCCACCATCTTGACCAGAAGCCCATATTGATTTTTAAAGTGATTTTTATATCACAAAATGACCATGAAATCTATGACTTGAAATTTTTTGTTTGTTTGTTTATTGAAACTTGATTGATTATACATATTCGTGGGGTACAGAGTTGACTATCAGTACTTGTGTACAATTTGGGATGCTCAAATCAGGATAATTAGGATGTTCATCATTACAATACGTAATCATTCTTTGTGTATATTAACCACTTTCTCACTGGTCCCTCTCCCCTCCCCCTTTCCCACTTCTAGTAACCCCAGTTCTGTTCTCTCCTTCTGAAAGTTCAACGTATTATTGTGATTGTTGCTTCCTTTTTTCTTTCTCTCTTTCTTTCTTATTTATTTATTTACTTATTTAATTTTTAGCTCCTACTTTTGAGTGAGAACATGCAGTATTTCTCTTTCTGTCTGGCTTATTTCACTTAACATAATTTTCTCCAAGTTCTTCAATGTTCCTGCAAATGGCAGAATTTCATTCCTTTTTATGGCAGAGTAGTATTCCATTGTGTAAATATACCACATTTTCTTTATCCAGTCATCTGTCAATGGACACTTACGTTGGTTCCATATCTTGGCTATTGTAAATAGAGCTGCAGTGAACATGGGAGTACAGGTATCCCTTCGACATGATGATTTCCATTCCTTTGGATATATACCCAGTAGTGAGATTGCTGAATCATATGGCAGTTCTATCTGTAGTTTGAGAAACCTCCATACTGTTTTCCATGGCTGTGCTAATTTACAGTCCTACCAACAGCATAGAAGAGTTCCCTTTTCCCCACCGGCATTTCTTATTCTCATTTTTTTTAATAATGGCCAGTCTACCTGGGTGAGATGATATCTCAATGTGTTTTTGATTTGCATTTCTCTAATGACTAGTGATGTTGAGCATTTTTTCATGTACCTGTTGGCCATTTGTATATCTTCCTTTGAAAAATGTCTATTCATCTCCTTTGCCCATTTTTTAATTGGATTATTTGGTTTTTTTACTGTATAGTTCAAACCCCTCATTTTTTAGATGAGAAAACTGAGAGCTAGAGGGGTGAAGGGATTTGAACACACAGATCATCGGGAGCTTTTAAAACACTTATTTTCCTAATAATTTGTTCTCAAGCCTGTGTGGTCACCACTTCTTGGTGTGTTTGGCTCAATAGCAGACACTACGGGAGTCCACAGAGGCATGGGTCATTCGCCTCTTCCACAAAGCTGGCAGAGAGGTTAAGTAACAAAACAATGTAAATGAACCTTAAGAGATACACACTGCCTAACCATCACTAGGCATAACATCACTAATAATAACCAGCAAAAAAATAATGCTAGGCAAAAAAATACTCAAGGATGATGCTTATGGATCTATATCTTTGTATATGAAGGAGAGCATATATGTTCAGTGCTCTTAAAAATCACATTTTGATTGATTATAATTATTTTTCCTCAAAATTATGTTGAAGATAAAGTCACATTACTAGTATTGAGAAATGATATTCAACTTTTCTCTTTATTCTGGCAGGACCAATCTGTCTCTACTAAATGACAATGGCCTGGTGCCAGATCTAAATGGTAACATCTCAAGTGTTTAATCACCCACTTAATGACTTAGCAATTGACTAACTTGTTCACTTTTATTGATGTTGTCTTTCATCATTCAACACAGATTCATTGAGACCTTCTATGTCTGTGTCAGGCACTGGTTATAAAATAGACATGATCTCTGCACTCACATGACTTATAGAGGGAGACAGACAATAAAGCATACAGCAGGACCATTTGTTTTTTTTGTTTGTTTGTTTGTTTGTTTGTTTTTGTCTTTTTCCGTGTCCGGCAACGGATCGCAACCCTCAGTGTCGCCCCCCGTACCGGACCGGGACCAGCAACGGGATCGCAACCCTCGGTGTTGCTCCCGCGCCTCACTCAGCCAGTGAGCGGGAACCGGTCTGTATGTGGGATCCGAACCCTCGGGCGGGAGCGCAGCCGCGCTTCCCAAGCGGCGCACTATCCAGTGCGCCACCGGGCCGGCCCCAGCAGGACCATTTGTAAGTAGCCTGAGGATCAAGGAAGGCAAGCTCACAGTACTTGGAGGGAGACACTCACATAAACTAAAATACAATGAGACTGGGGCTACCCTGAATGCCTGGGCAACATTGGGGGTGAAGGAGAGAATGCAACTATCAGCCCCTCTTATAGAAGGAGTGACCTCTGAATAGGGCCTTAAAAGATGAGTAGAATTTTACTGGGAAAAGGCAGGGGTCGGGTGGTGGTAGGGGAGTGTTTCAGGAGAAGGGAAGTGAATGGACAAAGACATAAACAGATGGAAGTGACTGGTCAGCTCCAAGGAGACCAAACCTGTGGAGCAAAGGGCAAGAGACAAAGTTGAGAAGTCAGCAGGCCCAGGGTGCAAAGTTTGGAGAGCCCCACCAAGGATTTCTACCCAATCCATATCACCACCATGAATGAGATGCTCCTGATATCCGATGCCAGGAGAGGACTCTGATGGAAATCATACACAAGTG
Source organism: Galeopterus variegatus (assembly GCF_000696425.1). Lineage (NCBI taxonomy): Eukaryota > Metazoa > Chordata > Mammalia > Dermoptera > Cynocephalidae > Galeopterus > Galeopterus variegatus. The sequence continues at coordinate 378,948 of NW_007726699.1, read as the reverse complement.
TTGAATATTCCTCTGCTGGCTCAAGGAGGCAAGACAGTGCAGAAATGAGGACTAGGCACTTTGAACTCAAAAGAGACCTGAGTCTGAAACCCCTGCTCTGCCCATGTGTAGCCATGTGGCCCTGCCATTCTGAGCTTCAGTCTCCTTATCTGGGATAACAATGCTGTAGACAGATCACTGAGAGCATTAAATGAGACACCCATAAAGCCCTTAGCACAGTGCCTGGTACACAGAAGGCCTTCAAGAATTAGAACTCATTGTTATTCGAACGGCCACCAGGTTCCGTGGGGTAACATGGTAAGGAAAACATGTAAATGAGAAAGTCAGTGACTCTATCTGACCTGCGAAGCGTGTTACAGAAGGCAAGGCAGGCAAGGGGTGTGGGAGTCTGGCAACCTGCCTACAGGCAGTTCTCCTCCAAAAGATCCCCTTATCCTGGAAAGAGGGGTTAGAACAGAGCAGCAGATACATGAGTGTCACAAGCATGTGTTTTGGTGTACCCAATAGGGAGGGCCCCAACCCACAGCCTACGCAGGAACTGCAGCTGCAGAGAGCTGAAGCGAGGGACAGGAAAACGCTCTCTGCAGAGCCGCTGAAGCTTGCTGCCAGCCCCTGGCCGCTCAGGCTGGCTGTGTTCTCAGCAGCAGCGCCTCCTCCTCTCCCCACATCCACCTCACCCGGGTGAAACCAGGCTTCTAGGCAAAGGCAGCCATGTTAATGACCCTGGGGCCAGCCTTCTATGCTCACCCTCCGCAGCCTTTCTGGGCTGCAGTGGCGGTGGCAACAGCTGCAAACCCTCTTGTATTGCGGTCCTTCCTCTCCTTAATCTCGCTAATTAATGGGAGTATCTTGTTTCCCTTAGCAGTCCCCCCACTCCCTGCTTCTTTCTCTAGCTCATTGAATAATAACAGCAGCAATAGTATGCAACAACAACAGTAATATAATGGCAGCTGTGTGCCAGGTACCGTTTTAAATTCTTTACATGTATTATCTTTTAATCCTCACACAGCCTTATTAGGTAGGTACTATTAATCCCATCCTCATTTTACAGATGAGAAATTGAGGCACAGAGATCTTAAGCAAACTGCCCAAGATCACAGATAGTAAGTAGCAGAGCCAGACATGTGGGCCAAGTCCAGAACCACAGTCCTTCCCCTCAGCCTCCCAGCAGGCGTGTTCTTCCAGAGATAAAGGTGTCACATGTTCATAGGCTGTTCCTGAATTTACTGTTGCCAGCCTAAAGATCTGTTTGTTAGAAAGATAGTGGCTGTTTTTACTTGGAGCTTTCTGCACCCCAAACATTCACTAAAATAATTCAGTTTGGGAATAAAATCCTAATTGGGCATGTACAACTGAGTTCATCAGCCTGGCCAGACTGAACACCTTTGGGATGTTCCAGAATACGATTAGTTGCCTTTTAGAGAGAGTCACACCTACTTCTACTAATTTTGATTTTACCCACTTTCTATGCTCTGAGAAATGTAACCATAGAGAACTCACCCATATCCACTGCTACTTACTCACAGACACCTGCCACATGCAAAGAAACACACAGAAAGAAACTCAAATACCTGTCCCCTCATACAGAAATAATCTATATCCACCAAAACTCATCCTAGAACACCCACACGTTCGCTCAGGGCCCAGAGGCACATCCAGGTACATGCCCCCACATGAGAAGAGATGAATTCCCATAAGCAGGCAAAGTCAGACAAATACAAACATGTAAGTACACAGCAGGTACCTAATAATAGCTAATATTGATCAGTGCTTACTATATGCCAAGCACTGAGCTAAGTGCCTTTGTCTTTCATACTTTATCTTATTAATCTTCTCTCTCAATTACCTGTGAAGCACATTTTTTTTTATTATCCACATTTTACGAATAAGAAAACTGAGCCAGAGAGTTAAAATAACTCACCCAGATAATAAGTAGTGGCACAGGGTTCAAATGCAGGTGGACAAACTCCCCAACTGCTCCTACAATAGAGTTGGGCACTACACAGGTCCCACACGTGATTGTTATCACTCACTGGCACATAGCATACTTTACATCTTAAATATCACATGTCAAAAGCTCTTGATTTCCCTCAAAACCTGCTTCCCCTTCCCTGTCCCACCAATGTTGTCTTGTCTCAGTCAACTGCCCTCACCATCCATCTGGCTTCTGAAAGCAAAATCTGGGAGTGGTCCTCAATTCCTCCCTTTCCTTTAACCCCCACATTCAAATCCACAGCAAATTCTCACTCCATCCAAAGCTCTCCACATCCACAGCTACTGTCCTCCTCCAAGCCACCATCATCTCTTACTTGGACCATTGTGATGGCCTCTAACAAATGTCCCTATTTTCATGTTTGCTCCCTATACTCATTTTCTGAACATCAGCCTGATTTTGATCTTTTAAAAAAATCAATCAGGGGCCGGCCCGGTGGCGCACTGCTATAGTGCGCCGCTTGGGAAGCGCGGCGGCGCTCCTGCCAAGGGTTCGGATCCCACATACAGACCGGTTCCCGCTCACTGGCTGAGCGAGGCGCGGGAGCAACACCGAAGGTTGCGATCCCGTTGCCGGTCCCGGTCCGGTACGGGGGCAACACTGAGGGTTGCGATCCATTGCCGGACACGGAAAAAGACAAAAAGGAAAAAAAAAAAAATCAATCAAATCATGTCATTCCCCTGCTCAAAACCCTCTGCTGGCTTCCCACTGCACTTATTAGAATCCAAACCTAACATTCTGGTCTACAAAGTGCAGATATGAAGTGGCCCTGCCTTCCCCTCCTGCTTCCTCTGGTAGCACTCCCCCTGTGGTCCTCCACCATCTGGCCCCACTGGTCCTCTTTCCCTTCCTAAGTCATTCAACTTTGTTTCCAGCTTAGGAGCTGTATGTGTTACCTAAGTTGTTCGCTTTGCCTGGAATATTCTTTCTTCTAGTCTCCACATGGCTGGCTCCTTCTTGTCAATGAGAAGACGGCGACCTGTCCCACAAAAGTTCATGCTCCCCCTTCCATAAGGTGGGGTTAGGTCTCTATCCCCCCTTTATTCCCAGTGTGGAAACGTGGGCCCAGTGTGGCCAGATTCTCAACAAATGAATGGGAGTGAAAGTGCTATGTATCACTTCCAGGCTGAAACTTTTAAGGAACAGGTGTGCCTTTTTCACTCTTTTTTCCCCCTTCTTCTAGCCAAAAGCAGAGGACTCTGAGGCCCTAGGGGATGACACAACCTCAAGATGGAAAGAACCTGTGTCCCCAAATCACCACATGGAAGAAAGCTATTTGTTACCTACCTAAGAACCCCATATTAGACTGTTACATGAGCAAGAAATAAGCTTCCATTTGAGAAACAGTGAAATGGGATTTAGTTGACACAGCAGCTAGAGATACCCTAACTAATATAGAGATATCTACTTTTCTCAACTAGAACATTACATCCATGAGAGCCATGACCTTATTTGCCTAGCTTATGCCTAGATTCCCAGAATCCAGAGGAGTATCCGGCACAGAACAGGCAACAAATAAATATTCTGTAATGAATGAATGAATGAGTAAACGAATGTACTCAATAAACAGTTATTGAGTGGAATAGGAGGATCAAAAGTTGAGAGGTGTGTCCCATCTCAGGGCTTTGCACTGGTTTCCTGTAAAAACGCTATTCCTGAAATACCTTCCGGGCTCCCTCCCTCCTCTCCCTCTGGGTGTTTATTTAAATGTCCCTTTCTCAGGGAGACTTTCCCAGACTACCCTGTTTAAAATCTTAATAGTTCCTACACACACCCTGCCAACCTTTTTTCTCTGCTTTGTTTTCTTCATAGAATTCACCATCATCTAACATTCTGTATCTTTCATTTAGTTACTCATTAATTCTTTGTCCTCCCCACTTCCAATCACAGGAAAACTCCATGAGGGTAAGGACGTTTGTCCATTTTGTTCACTATTGTATCTGCACTGCCTAGAACAGGTGCCCAGACACATAAAAGTACTCAATATTTGGTGAAAGAAAGAGAGAGAAAAAGGAGGGAGTGAGAGAGGAGGGAGGGAGGAAAAGAAAGAAAACTTAGCTCTGTGAGAGGAAGAGGTGGGCAGCCATGTAGATGAGGGGATACAGGGTTTAGATTAGAACAAGAGAACGACAGCCACATGAGCAGAAGAGAGAACCTGCTGCTGATTTCTATCTCACCAGACATTTTCTGAATGAATGCAAAATTTGGTCCTATTACCGTAGTTTTTGTGCTGTAATTCTGTGATGAAGTAATGGATCACGGACATGATGTCACTGCTTTCACAGGTGCTTCCCACGAAATGAGGGATCATCAACACACTTGGGTATTTCTTTTTGAAATAATTCACCCAGGTGGCAATCAGAGTGGACTTCCCACAACCACGTTCTCCAGACAAGAGCAAAATAGACTTGTAAGCTGGAAGAGGATTTGTTCTGAAAAACAAAGGGGTAAAATGTAGTCATTTCCCAGGAAGGATGGAGGGAAGGGATGGGAGAGATTTTCTTACCTACTACATTTGGTCACTAAGAGCTATGAAGTTCTAGTCTCAATTTTGGCCTCAGTTGGCTTCAAAGAAGTCACTCACCCTCTAGGCTTTAGCTTTGTCCTACGTAAAATTAGGAAAGTAGAGAGATGGTAACCTTGGAAGGCTCTTCCAGCTACACAGATCCTAGGATTGTCCAATATGAACCTAGAATTACATCAAGGCTCCCAAGGCCTGGGGAGGGAAACCCTACACACCAGTCCACTGCCCTTGAATTCGCCCTGTATATTCCTTCCTTGGGTTACCATCACCATTGCCAGGCTGGTCCTTGGTATATCAACATATTGGAAAAGAATAAGAAATTGAAACACTCATATGTCAAGAATTCCTATCGATCCTGATGACCGAGAAATTAGAAATGCAACTATATTACCATAATTATTAGTGACTGACTGAGAAGTAGCCTATCCCCTACCAGGGTGTGTTAGCTGGTAGTACTGCATAAATATGATTTCTTTGAACTGGCAGGAGCATTATATGACTTGTCTTGTCGCTTTATTTTTTAGAGAAAAGCTTCTGCATATGAAAAGGATTCTCAGGTCCATGTATATCACTGCATATAGACTCTAGCCTTGTGCCCTACACAGCTGTGATCCAATATGTAGGTGTCCAGTGATTTTCCAATGATGTCAGTACAATGAGAAGAGCATTTACCAGGCTTATCTTATTCACTATTGGATATTTAGTGACTAGTACAGCATCTGACCATAAATTGTTGAATGAGTGAATAAAATAAAATAAATATACCTGATATTCAAGTTCAGCAAAGCAAGAGGATCAGTGAAAACCCTTCAAAATAGAAACCCTAAAGCAGGGTCATTAAATAACAGTTACTTTGTAACAATTCTATCTCCATTAATGTGAATTAGGAATCAGTGCTTTATTGTTTTAATTATTTCACCAACAAAACTGAATAGTCGAGTTTGATTTTATGTCCCACTTCCACTTTTTCCCTCTATCCTCAATCATATGATCAGCGTGAGCCTGCCTAAATATGTCATATAGATTGGTCATTGCTCTGCTCAAAAGTAAAAGCCCAAATTCTCACAATGACCTGTGAGACCAGACAAGACCCACTCTCTGCCCACTGTCCATTACCCTCCACCCTAACCCCCTACAACTCTTCCTGCACTCTGACTTCCTTCCAGCTGCCTGGCCTCCTTGCTATTTCTCCAGTCTCAGGGCCTCTGTGTTTGCTATTACCTCTGTCTGGAATGTTCTTCCAATCCATATTTGCCTTGCTTGCTCCCCCATCTGTTTCTAGTAGTTACTCAAATGTCACCTTCTCAGTGAGGGCACCCTTCACCCTACCAGATGGCCTACTCCCTTCCAGTGTTTCGTTTTGCCCCATAGCACTTACAGGCCTCAAGCACACTAAAAATTTAACATATTTATTGTGTTTATTGCCTATCTCCACAGTGCAAGCTCCATGGAGGCAGGGATTTTTCTCTTTTGTTCACTGCTGAATCCCGTGTCTAGAATAGTTCTTGGCACCTAGCAGGTAAAATCAGTGAAGGAAAAATGCAAATATGATGCAGTCACATAATTAGGGCTAGAGTCTTAATGACTTCTTCTCAAGAACAAATAGAAAGTGAAAACATTGCATTCTGTAGCTCCTTTCACAATAAGAAAAAAAGAATGCTATTCATCTATATGGTTGGTTATTAAGACAATGCTTTGAAACTTGAAAAGAACACTCCGTTTCTGTTGACCTGTACATGCTGTTCAAGAACATACAATACAGAGTGTCGTTTCCAAATGACAAAGCAAACAAAGCCCTGAATGCTTCCACACAGCTCATCTAAAAGGACTTATTTAATTGTTGTATTTTTACTGGGCATCCCAATTTGAGTTGTTCAATTGCAATACAATTTATTAAATTTCTCCTCTACTCTGAATACTTACAATTACAACCTAAGTGACAAATAATTTATATACCAAAAAATTCACCATTTTAAAGTGTACACATCGGTGATTTTCATTATATTCACAAGGTTGTACAAACATCACCACTATTTAATTCCAGAACATTTTCAGCACCCCAAAAAGAAGCTCTGTACCCATTAGGAGTCATTCTCCATTTCTCTCACAACCCTCATCCCCTAGCAGCACTAACCACTTTTCTGTCTCTGTGGATTTGCCTATTCAAACCTAATATATATATATATATTTTGTCTTTTTCCATGTCCGGCAACGGATTGCAACCCTCAGTGTCGCCCCCGTACCGGACCAGGACCGGCAACGGGATCGCAACCCTCGGTGTCGCCCCCGCGCCTCGCTCAGCCAGTGAGCGGGAACCGGTCTGTATGTGGGATCCGAACCCTCGGCGGGAGCGCAGCCGCGCTTCCCAAGCGGCGCACTAGCGCAGTGCGCCACCGGGCCGGCCCCAAACCTAATATTTTTAACACATGACCTATATGTTCCTCCTATAGTCTCACAAACATTGACTGAGTGCCATGATTCAAACAAACTTTCTCTTCACATGGGTCCCCAGAACCAAAAGAATGTTGGCAGTTTTCTGCCTAACTGGATGGAGACAGTGGATGCTAAGTCTGGGGCACCAGTGGTGGAAGACAGCCCTTAGCCATCCCAGCCACTGTGGGTTTATTTCAAACCATAAAACTCTCACAGAATAAATGAGATCCACGGTAAGAGATGGAGGATGAGGATGGAAGAAATGAAACCATACTAAGAACCTCCCCATTTCTAGGGGAGACTGGGAGGGACATAGACAGCCCCAGCTCTCCTTTTATGAGCCTCAGCTTCTTCATGCCTGTGGGGGTGGTGAACAGGGTTTATCACCATCCAGGGTGGGAAAGACATGGAGAGGTTTTATTGTAGAAGACACTGTATGCAACAATAAAGAAGTACATACATTGAATAAGATAACTCGATTCTTTATTTTATTTTATTTTATTTTTTTGTCTTTTTCCGTGTCCGGCAACGGATCGCAACCCTCAGTGTCGCCCCCGCACCGGACCGGGACCGGCAACGGGTTTTTCCGTGTCCGGCAACGGATCGCAACCCTCAGTGTCGCCCCCGCACCGGACCGGGACCGGCAACGGGTTTTTCCGTGTCCGGCAACGGATCGCAACCCTCAGTGTCGCCCCCGCACCGGACCGGGACCGGCAACGGGTTTTTCCGTGTCCGGCAACGGATCGCAACCCTCAGTGTCGCCCCCGCACCGGACCGGGACCGGCAACGGGATCGCAACCCTCCGCGTTGCCCCCGCGCCTCGCTCAGCCAGTGAGCGGGAACCAGTCTGTATGTGGGATCCGAACCCTCGGCGGGAGCGCCTCCGCGCTTCCCAAGTGGCACACCAGCGCAGTGCGCCACTGGGCCGGCCCGATAACTCGATTCTTTATACATAAACACAAATAATGATATAGCCCATGTCATTTTAGTAAGTGCTGGCTGAATATCTGAATGCAATTAATAATGAGCTAATGATGTATGTGGAAGCTCTTTGTAAACTACACAGTACTATGCAGATACATTATTCATATTTCCTAATCTAACCTCTTCTCCTTAAAGTCATTCCATCTTTCTCGGAAATTATTTAGACCAACTTTGATGTATGGGAGAAAAAAGCAAGGCAGGTCCCCTACCCTCCAGGAGTTTAGAACTTTCTTGAGAACACTGGAAGAAAGTATGTGAAATACCAGAAAAGCTTTGCAAATGCAGAGTGGTCTCTGATAAGAAAATTCTAACCTGGGGTGGTTTTTAGAGGGCCTCTCTTGCAGGAAGGGATGGGCACAGAATGGGGGAAGTGTGGGAAGACATTTCAAATTTGAGGGATCACATTTGCCAAAGTCAGGCTGTTTCACTTGAGCCCCATTAAAAGGCTTGGGATTTCTTGATATTTTACCTGAGAACAGAGTCTAACCTGGAACCTGCTGCTGCATCATTAACATCAACTTCCACATCCTTTAGGGCAAATCTTTCCAAGATTTCAAAGATCCTGTTTGATTCCTTGGAAATAACAAACACTTGCTTGCACTTCTCAGTAAACTCTTCATGATAGAAACGTTCAAAGTTGTGCTTGTAGTCTTTAGAGTAAAAAAGATACGTTTTAATATCTTAGATTTGTAGTTTCACATTTTCAATTGCACATAGTTATTATAAATGCTCGGGACGTTATCTGTCCCTCTGTATCAATATCAACTTCTTTCTGTGTTGGCACCATATTTCACAACCCATTCTATATGCTAATGAAAGAAAATTATAGGCACACAATTTAACCTTCCTCATACTATTTGTACAGGAAATCCTACTTAGAATTCCAAGTAATTTCACTACCTTGGAGTGAAACAGGCAAAAAAAAAAAAAAATTAGACTTGCCATATGCTGTGAGTTAATTGAATTTTGTCCCCCAGAGTTCATATATTAGAAGCTTAATTCCCACTGTAATTGTTGAGGGTTGGAAATTCCATTATGGTAATTGAAAGGTGGGGCCATGAAGAGGTGATTAGATTGTAGGACCATGCCTTAGTGAATGGATTAATAATGGTGGTCAGGGATGTGGTTCTAGGGCTTTACAAGGAGAGTACATGAGGAACTCTCTCTCTCTCTCTGTTCTGCCATTTTTGCAATGTGATACCCTGCCATCACTGAAGTCACCATCAAAGAAAGCCTTCACCAGGTGTGTTCCCTGGACTTTGGACTTCCAGCCTCTGAAACTGTAAGCAATAAGTTTTGTTTTCTTTTAAATTACCTAGTTCTAGGTATTTTGTTATGAGCAACAGAAACAGACTAATGCACCACATATATTCTGTCATCTTTTCAAATTGTTAGCCAAGTATAAAGTTACCTAATCCAATCTTGTAGGGTATGTATGTGTGCCTATCCATAGCAGAGGTTGGGAATGGGGTGTATTTTTAGGATAAGATGCCCCAATATGGATGACAACCACAAGTATAGTTGCAGCTCTGTCATTGGGCAAGTCCCCTATACTCTCTGGTAAAATAAGGGGGAGAGGGAGACAATTAGATGATCTCTGAGGTTCCTTCCAGTTTCAATTTACCACAATTCCAAACTCATTGCCTAATTAAAGTTAGGGTGTTCTGGACTTCTAAAATGCCCTCCTGTCTCTGGAGACAGCCATATTCCCCAGGTTTGTTTTTTGGGGGTGAAGGCTGTTATCAACATATTCAGGAAAAGAAACACCAGATAGGTTAGCCTGGTAGGTTCCCAAGATACTCATCTTGTACCTCCATAGTTAACAGGGCTACCCCATGGTTCAGGTTAGAGCAAGAATAGACCTGGAGGGCTTACAGTCTGGTCAAAGTCAGCTTCAAGTTTCACAGTCTTAGACAGAATTTGGGATGACCTTATAGTCCAATGAGTCTCTTGAGCTAAACTTGAACCTCACCCACTATTCTCAGGTATCCTCAAGGACCTCAGAACTACTTCTGAGGGTCAAGAGTATAAACTGATAGCTCCACATTGCCTTACCATAACTATCAGCTGCCCAAATGGCCTATCACTACCTAACTGTGGACTCTAAGATTTTGGAGTTTCCTGGATGATTAAAGGGTATCGAAGATCAAAAAGAGAAAGAACTTAGCGCTTCCTTGTAAAGCATATTTTTTTATAATCCACCCACTCTGTACCTTTTAATTCAGACATTTATACCACAAATACACATACAAGAATAAAGTCTAAGCAAGTTAATCTTTCAATAATATCCAAAATCAAAGACTAAGGAGAATACTACAGAGAAATAATCTGATCCTAAGCCAAAAAAAACAGAAAGAATTGATTCTTGGACACATTAGTGAATATTAATCAATGGATGCAGTTCAGATTGAGATTAGTAAAAGAATATTAATATTAAGCATATTTCAGACTTTGGCCAAGTATACATATTTTTCCAGAACCCATTTGTTATTATTCATCTTCATTATATATTTACTCTGTGCCTATATGTGCCCAGCACTGTTTTTAGGTGTTTTATATACATTATCACTCTCAAGGTGGTTAATGTTAACCCATTTTATAGAAGAAAAAAACTAAGGCTTACCAATATCAAGTAATTTGCTCAAGGTCACGTAGCTAAGAACTGAAGAATATAGAATCTGAATGTGTCTGTCGGATTCTAAAACCCCAAACCTGTAGTACATATTGGGAAAAATTTGAGGCTGCCCCACATCCATTCACTCTACCCTAGTTTCAGTAACAGCCTTAGATTATCATTTGGAAAGCACACATCCCAACTCTCAGTTCATATATCCCTGTAGGTCTGATTCTACCTCCGGTTCCAGAGGTGGCCTATGACCCAGGACTGGCCAATCAGAGCATCATATTCTCTTGGCACCATTGATTGAGTCAGATGCGAGCATATGGCCTAGGTCAGGCTGATCAGAAACAGAAAGATTCGATGCTAGAAATGCTAGGACTCTGAGCCATGTCTACCAGATTTGAACCTGGAGCTGCTTACAGCCATCTTCCTTCCATGATGGAAGAGCCAAGGAGCAGAGCCAACCTCATGGCAGCAGAGCCAGGCTGAGAAACAATGAAGAGACAAGGGTCTGGTAACATCATTTGAGCCACTGGATGAAGCTTTAGCTGAACCAGACTGCATTCTGGGCTTTGTAGTTATATAAGCTAATAAGCTCCCTTTTTGTTGAAGCCAGTTTGAGTCACTTCCAACCAAGAGTTGTGACTGATAAAATGCTCTTTTCCAGAGCCCAAAATAATTTGGTTTGTAGACAGTTTTATTTGGCCAGTACATGTTAGTCTTCACCACCACCCCCCACACTGAATTCAAATGACTTTAGGTGGATCAACACTCTCCTGTTCACTATAGATCCATCCGCTCCCTCTCCTATTACATATTACAAGGACGATTGTCTGCCTGATCCATGAAAGCATTTGAGAATGACCACCTGCCACCATTTTGCATCCCCACATTAACTGGGCCCTTTCATCAGTAATTCATACCTTTTCTGGGTCATTAGCCTTTTGAAAATCCTATCAAACACACAGGCCATCTTCTTACCCCCCAAAACACATACATGCTTGTAAACATTCTATTCTTCATATAATTTCACATAATCTATTTTTCATATATCACAGATCCCTCCTAAAGTCAGTCTAGGTGAAGAATCCCAGCCATACTCTTCCATTTTTAATCTGGTACATGGCCATGAGACACTATTTCCAGAAATACAGGTAATTATTTCATTTAGAAGCAATATGATGTCAGGCAGTGCTTCTCAAGCTTTAATGTGCATGCAAATCTCATGGTCATCTTGTTAAAATGCAAAATATAATTCTGTAGAGCTGGAATGGAGCCCAAGATTCTGCATTTCTAACAAACTCCCAGGTGAAGCTGAGGCTGCTGGTCTATGGATTACACGCTGAGTATTAAAGGTGAAGGAGAACAGGCATGGATTTGGGGGTCAGAGGGACCTGGGTTCAAATTCTGGATTGGTCCCTCACTAGTTATGTGACATTGGGAAAGTCACTTAACTGACCTGCAGCAGCTTTCATTTGCTCATCTGTAAAACCAGAATTATGGTATCTACCTTGCAGGGTTAAAACTTGAAGATTAAATGCCACAACACACAAAGCACCAAATCATTAGTTAGTTTTCTTCCCTTTAGCTCAGGGTTTCTCAACCTTGGCACTACTGACATTTTGGGCTAGATAATTATTATGGGGGGCTGTCCTGTGCACTATAGGATGTTTGGCATTATCCCTGGCCTCTCTACCCACTAGATGCCAGTAGTTCTTCCCCAACTATGATAACCAAAAATGTCTTTAGACATGGCCAAATGTCCCTTAGGGGGTGGGAGTGGGGAGCAAAATAGACCCTAGTTGAGAACCTCTGCTCTAGATCTACATATTAATTATCAGATATTTGGGGGCTTCTCTGAGCTCATTAACTTCCTAAATAATCTTCCATGGCCTATTATTTGCTTTTATTTTCAGATTCAAAAATCTTCAAAATGGAGAAATACAAGTACATGTTACAGGAATACAGTAATAATTTTAAATGCTTAAGGAATATTTTCAATCATTTAAAAATTCTTTTCACAAGGAAGACATACAAAACATTAACCATATGTTGATAATAGACTCAGCTATCTCTATACTTACTAACCTATATTTTCAATCATTAAAGTAGCTGGGTAAAGTTTTTCTATCACATCCGACCAGTCCTTGAAAACCAGCTCACCCAACTCATGGAGATCTCTGTAAAATCTGACAGGGAGCCCTTTACTAATAATCTTGGCCTTAAGCTTTGCAATCTTCAATTTCTCTTCTTCATTTATCAGAAAATCTGAGGACAGCCTTTCTTCCTTTTCCTTATTTAAAGTCTTCAGCAGTGTGGTTCCAGTTCTAAAGTAAAAATACTGAAATTGAGACTCATTCAGAAATGCTGCTTGGATGACCTCAAACTCTGTCAGACTGTAGTTGGGATTCTCCAGGACCCAAGGATAACCGGTTTTTGCAGCAACATAGAGATTCTGTTCTAATTTGGATAAACTTGACAAGTCAGTTGCTTTGGAGAACATGAAAGGTGAGTAGTCAGGGAGAAAGTCTCCGTAGGTCTGACCAAGCATGCAGATGAAAAAGGGAAAGCAGATGTTCACATGGTCAAGACAGAGCTTCAGATGCTGGGAGCAGAGACAAGAATACTGTCTAAACAGATTGGCAGGTAAAGATTTCTCAGCCTTAAATGCTGACCACCTCAGGTCCACAGCTTTGAAATACGTGCCCCGGGAACGGCAGAGTTCATTAAGTCGAGGGAAGATGTTGTTTGCCAAAAAGTCTCTCTCTTCTTGAAAATCATTTAGAGTTGAGCAGATGTAAGGCTGAATGGGTTTCTGGGGCTTTAAAATAAATTGAGCATACCGTTCTACATTCTCATTTGCCTTCTCTCTCATTTCACTTTACTTGGGGACAACATCAGGCTTAAAATATATCAGTTTTCTTCTCAGTGGAGCCACCGAATTCCATTGCTTCTAAGTCTTTCTCCTAATTATGTTTGCTTCAAACTGATGGAAATCTTTCCCCCAAGTTGTTTCTTATCGACCTTTGAAGGTGAGAGATCCAACCAACAAGACAGATCAGATGTGAAAAAAATCTAGTTTAAGTTAGTACTGAAAAAGAAAAACAAAAACACATTCATTTTAGGATTATAGGAAGTTCATGTCTTCCCTGCTCTCCCAAAGCTTCACAGAAGAACTGAGAACCAAGAGGCCAGTGGGCACTGGACACAAGGCCTCCCCTCTTTCCCAGCTCCCCATTCTACCTTCCCAGGGTTCCTTCAGCAAGCCGCTATTTCTCCCCACTATGAATTAGAAATTATGCAAGGGGACTTGCTGATGCTGTGAAAAGGAAGACAAGTCCAGAAAAGGAGCCTAATGTACTTAGGAGCAGAACAAGCCAGGGAAGACCAGTGACTGTGACCAGTCAGGACAGGAGGAATAAATCAAAATATCAGAAGGGTCAACACCAAGAATGCGGCTGGCAGCTGAGAGGGAAGGAAGTCTGAATCTAAGAACTCAATAGAGTACAGTTATTATTTTTTTAAATCTTAAATTGTGCAGGCTCATACAACATTCCATTGTCCATTCACCTACATGTGCTAACAATTATATTCCACTGAGCTAATGGAAAAACACATACCCTCCAACAATGACATAGCTACGCATGCAAGACCTCAGAAAAAATAATTATAAAAACTACCTAGTTTTATAAGATTTTTCTTGATACAACTCATTTCCATACCAAATGTTGCTTCTTTGGTTATGTTTGCTGCTTTCACTGGTGGAAAAATACACCATGTTATAAAGCATAAAGCAATTTTTCATCAAGATCACCTGACAACAATATAATAATGCAGTACCTGTTTAAAAAGTGTGAACTCGGGCCGGCCCGGTGGCGCACTGGATAGTGCACCGCTTGGGAAGCGCGGCGGCGCTCCCGTCCGAGGGTTCGGATCCCATGTACAGACCGGCTCCCGCTCACTGGCTGAGCGAGGCGCGGGAGCAACGCCGAGGCTTGCGATCCCGTCGCCGGTCCCCGGTCCGGTGCGGGGGCAACACTGAGGGTTGCGATCCGTTGCCGGACACGGAAAAAAGACAAAAAGACAAAAAAATAAAAATAAAAAAAAAAATAATAATAAAAAGTGTGAACTCTTTTGCATTGAATTGTCACAATAATCTTGTGATAGATGATACACTGTACTTCACAGATGAAGAAACAGAAGTTCAGACAGGATAAGCAATATGTCCAAAGTCATTTAGCTGGTAAGTGTAAAGCAAGGATCTAAACAGCTCAGCTTCACTCCAGACCACACAGATTATAACGTCTCCTTATTATAGAGATAAGACTCTAGGCCATGAAGACACAAGAAATCAATGAGTGGGAAACACCTATCTAATAAGCAGCATTGTAATAAACAGGTAACAAATCAGAAAATATTAATTTAGACCACCATCTCATACTATTTTACCAAAAAGAAAAAAAATCTAAAAGATGACAGAATAGACTCCATGGGTGTTTTATTACTATGAGGGTACGTCAAAAAGTTTGTGGAAAAATAGAATTAAAAGATAATATGAATCTTTCCATGAATTTTTTGAAGTACCCTCATAGACTTCGCACCTGTTATGTAGGAGGCTAGAGAGAGAGTACAGGCCCTTGCAAATATCTACCTTTTTCTATTCCCATGTGATCGGAGGTCATTTCTATCTTATTCATGACATGTCCCCAACACCTAATATCTGATGGGCTCAGAGTAGCTGCTAGGGAAATACTTGTTGAATAAAAGAATTTAATATAATTTTTTAAATGAAAAGAAAACATAAATATTTATCAGACCTAGAGAAACTTACAAAACTTACAGGCTGTAGAAGAAATGAACAGATGTAATTACATTTTTAAAAAGACTTAAAAGGCAAACAATGGACTATAAAAATATTTGCCACAAATAATTTTATCTTTATTCTAAGAAAAATGCTGACACCCTAGAAGATATGTAAGCAAAAGATACAAATAGACCAAAAAAAAAAAAAAAAAAACCCAAGAATACATATTTTAAAATTCAATATTTCTAAAATGCAAAGAACTTTAAAAATAAGCAATAATACAGATTTTTTAAAAAATTATTGCTATCTAGGGCTGGCCAGTTAGCTCAGCTAGTTAGAGCATGGTATTACTAACAACAAGGTCAAGGGTTCGGAAACCCATATTGGCCAGCCACCCAAAAAAAAAAAAAAAGGGAAAGAAAAGAATATAGCTATCTAAGTATTGATGAAATTTATACTCATATATAGCTATAGAATTGAAAATTGGAGGGCTGAGCCTGTGGCGCACTCGGGAGAGTGCAGCGCTGGGAGTGCAGCGGCGCTCCCGCCGCGGGTTCGGATCCTATATAGGGATGACCGGTGAGCTCACTGGCTGAGAAAAAAGAAAGAAAATTGGTAATTTTGGAAAGCAACGTGGCAACATATTTCACAATATATTGAAGCAGTTATCATCTTTGACTCAAAACTTCTACTTTCTGGGAATCATTCCCAAGGAACTAATCCAAATAGTGAAAAGCTGTAGACATTAAGATGTTTATTGCATTGTTTATTATGGGAAAAAGTAATAAAAGAAAGAAAGCAAACTAAATGGTCTTTGTGAAGGGAATAACTAACAGAATAAAAGTATCACCACTCATAGCAGGTTGTGCATCTATTAAAAAGACAGTTATGGATTTCTGCTTCCAGCCATGATATATTAACAGGGACTAGACCTACCCACCCTTTGCAAAGAATTAGAAAACCGAACAAAATATATGAAATGTCTAATGGATATTAGAAATCAGGCAGTACAGTTGTGTGATCCCTGAGAGAAGAGACACAAATGACATGCACCTTAGAATCATCCCGACCTCTCAGCCTGGAAGCACATCCCAGATGGTGCTGCAAAAAGGGGAATCCCAAGCAGAGCACATTGTGTCCTACTGATATGAGGAGACAGAGATTATAGTACAGGGAGCCTTAAGAAGCTATAAATTTGGAGGCAGAGTTCTACAGAGAAAGGAGCATACAGGAAAAGAACATCATAATTAAATGGCTAAAAGGCAGTGATTTTAAAAAATCTTAAAAGCAGCAAGAAAAAAAGGCATATTACAAAGACAAGCCATGCTATCTAGGGACTTCTGTGGATCCAGGCTGACAATGGAAAACTCTTAACAACATCACAGAACAGTAACAAGCCTTTGGCCTCAGCAGAAAAGAAAGCCAGTTTTCACCTTCCCTTTCCTATGCATGAATATGGTTTAACTTAAGCCCTGAAGACTCTGGGACATTCTTTTAAAAAGGCCTGATATAGTTCCCTCAGGAAAGCAAGATAACCTGCTAATCCTTCCTGTTTCCTCCCCAGTAGCCTATACCTATGCCTCAGGCCTGCTGGTTTTAGGAAATCTTCAGCATAACTGGGGAAATAATGAACTGGAATTTTCTTTATCAAAAGCCTGGGTATTTTCTTTCCTGTTTGGGATGTGAAATCTAAAAGATTGTCCCAAACACCCTAACAATGAGAAAAAGGCAGAAAAAATGTAAAATCGAAATTTTCTTGACCTGATCAGACAGCTGAGGTCCCCACCCCTAATGTTAAGCATCTATGCTTAAAGCAAATTGATGGGAATGTAAATTGGTAAAACTCTCCCACAGGGCAATATGTCAGTGTATATCCAAAGCCTTTTAAAACAAATTACATATTTTAACCAAGTATTCCAATTTCAGGAATTTATTTTATGAGTATTTGTCTATACGGATTTACATCTAAGGTTTTGTTGTTTTTTTTTTTTTTTGTCTTTTTGTCTTTTTTCGTGAAGCCTTTTAAAACAAATTACATATTTTAACCAAGTATTCCAATTTCAGGAATTTATTTTATGAGTATTTGTCTATACGGATTTACATCTAAGGTTTTTTTTTTTTTTTTGTCTTTTGTCTTTTTCCGTGACCAGCAACGGATCGCAACCCTCAGTGTCGCGCCCGTACTGGACCGGGACCGGCAACGGGATCGCAACCCTTGGTGTTGCCCCTGCTCCTCGCTCAGCCAGTGAGCGGCCGGTCTGTATGTGGGATCTGAACCCTCGGTGGGAGCGCCGCCGCGCTTCCCAAGTGGCGCACTGTAGCAGTGCGCCACCGGGCCGGCCCTACCTCTAAGGTTTTTCATTGCAGTAACATTTATAATGGTTTAAAAAAGTCACAAACTAAAGGTCTAACAATAATAAATTGGATATCTTGTAAAAATATTTACATGAGAAAATGTTTACCATACATTGGCAAGTGAAAAAGAGTTACAAAACAGCATTATTGTGTGCTCCTAATTTTAATTTTAAAATATGTTAAATATAAATAGACACCAAGATGCTAATAGTGATGTATCTAATTAAGGCATATGCGCTAATTTTCTTCCTTGACCTTTTTTTCTAATCTCTAAATTTTCTACAATAAAAATTTCTTTTTTTTAAAAAAAAGATGACCAGTGAGGGGATCTTAACCCTTGACTTGGTGTTGTCAGCATCATGCTCTCCCAAGTGAGCGAACCGGTCATCCATATATAGGAATCCAAACCAGCAGCCTTGGTGTTATCAGCACCACACTCTCCCGAGTGAGCCACAGGCCGGCCCATGTAGAAATTTTTAAAATATGAATTCCAGCTTATTCTGCCATTACCTACCTCGTGGGCCTCATTTAATTTCTTTGGAACTCAAATTTTCTAAGCTTTAAAAAAAAAAAAAAAAGTTGGGGGCCGGCCGGTGGCTCACTCTGGAGAGTGTGGTGCTGATAACACCAAGGCCACAGGTTCGGATCCCATATAGGGATGGCCGGTTAGCTCACTTGGGAGAACGTGGTGCTAACACCACCAAGTCAAGGGTTAAGATCCCCTTACCGGTCATCTTTAAAAAAAAAAAAAATGTTGGGAGAGACTTGAGATGGGAGCATAAATTGGTATAGCTTTTTTTTTTGTAGGAGAATTGGTAAATATCCACAAAAATTTGAATGCACACACTTTTTGACCTAACTATTCCCAAACTAAAAACTCATCCTCAACATTAACTTGTACAAGTATGAAAACCTGTGAGTCTTAAAACATTCCCTGCAGTATTGGCTGTAATAGCAACAAACTGGAAAAGATCCAAATGCCTATCAAATAGGGAAGTGGATGAAAAGGAACAAGACATCTAAGATCTAGGAAACAGAATAAGCTAGTGTGTATTGTTCTATTTAATGTGTGTGTGTATGCATACACACAAACACACACTAGAAAATTTCTGGAAGGATGCGTAACAAAACCAAAGTCAAGGGTTTGGATCCCCATACTGCCAAGAAACCTTTATCAGTGGTAACCTCTACAGAATGGGAAGGGTAGGCTGTGGGGAGCCCGGAACGTTTACCTTTCATCTGACACTTTTCTGCACCAATTGAGCTTTTTTTTTAACCGTGAAAATCTATTAGTTTTATAATTTAAAACCTAAAGGGGGAGTTGTGGAACTACATAACTTTTTTTTTTTTCTTTTTGTCTTTTTTCGTGACCGGTAACGGGATTGCAACCCTCAGTGTCGCGCCCGTACCGCGACCGGCAACGGGATCGCAACCCTCAGTGTCGCGCCCGCACCGCGCTCAACCAGTGAGGGACCGGTCTGTATATGGGATCCGAACCCTCGGCGGGAGCACTACCACACTCCCAAGCGCCGCACTCTACCGAGTGCGCCACCAGGCTGGCCCGGAACTACATAACTTCTAAAATTCCTTCCTGCTCTAAAAATCTAGTAAATCCCTAATATAAATTATTATTAACATGGCTGTTTGGTCATTCAAAATATCAAACATATTTACCACAGTTTTAAATTGAACAAATACCTATTTGAAATTCAGTTCCCCTTGTGCTGTACTAGGGTCCACAGTTGACAGGGGACAACTGGATAGATATTTTAAACGGACCTGTTTTTCTAAGGCAGACTCTAGGGAGACATTTGTTTCTAAATAATACAAAATAAGTGTAAACTACAAGACTATGGGTAAATTTAATTTATATAAGGTTGTAACTTTCTGCTTGCATGTAAGAGAGCCACAGTACGCAGAGATTTTATTAGCAGATGCAGGTAACCATTTTATAAATCCAAAGTCAGTTCTCAAGCAGGGTAAGTAGTGTGAGTTAAGGTGAGGGAGGGGAGGATAGGGAGGTCGCAAATAACTCAAAATTGCAGTTAAAACTAGTCAAAAAATGATATAATGTAAACTATAGTTACAAGTATATCCAATATTTAGAAACACTTATTGCTTTATAGCCAATAATAATAATGAAAATGATAAGTTCCACAGTTTGGAAACAATGAACATCATACAAACTGCTTGATGAAAAACCACCAAAAGGTTAATATGAGAAAATAATTACGGTTGTTTACTATCTTAGCTGAAATCTGGTTTTTTGGAAACATTGCAACAGGACCAAGGACTTCCAACTACTACTTTGTAGATCTACATCTACTTCTATATCTTACAATGATGGAAAATTTGAAGCACACCAACCCTCTGGCCAGAACTAGGGAGGCTGCATAAGATACTTGAGAAACAATTTATTTAAAGGCATCAGATAACTACCCAGGCAACCAGGATTCGAGGAAACAAGATTCCAAAGAGAATGGAAGCTTAGAGAAGTGAGCCCAACATTCATTGTTGCTTTTCTCCTGCAAGTATTTGCTGATTCTTATGCCACACAGAACCAATATTCTTAAAAGGCACAAGACTGATAAGCTAAGCAAAGCTCAGCAGCCTCATAGTGCTAGTCCCAGAAAGACAAAAATTGGAGTTCAAGGCCCACCAAGAAGGAGGAGGCCTGGTAAACACCCTAGGCTTTTTGTTATATTTTCTAGATTCTCAATCTTGGTTAAGAAGATCTCTCCTATCCCTACCCTTTACTCTCTCACTAGAAAACTGGAATTTATTTTTTATATGGTGTAAGATAAAACTTCAACTTGATTTTGCTTCAGGTGGATAACCAATTAAGGCTGTCATTCATGAAATAAATCATCATTTCCCCTCTGAATTATCACTTTTGTCATGTTATATTGAAATAATCTATTTTTGGCTTCTCTCTTGTATTGCACTGATCTGTTTGTATATTCAAATAAGCAGTGGACATTCATCACTCATTCTCACTGTGCAGCATCTGAATCCCCTTCCGATACTTGGGAAAATCCCCACCTCATGATTCTGAGCCCGTCTCACATGAGAGAAGCTGAAAATGCCATTTAAAGCCTTTCCCAGCTTCTCTTGAAATTAGGGTGTGGTAGTAGCCGGCCTCCAAATTGGCCGCAGTGATCTCTGACTGCTGGTATTCACACACTCATGTAATCCTTTCACTGAGCTGGGTTATTTTGAAAATGATGATGTATGCTTTCTGAGGTTGGTTATGACTCATTGCAGCTCCTGCTTTGTTCTCTGTCTTGAATCACTCACTCCTGGGGAAGCCAGCTGCCATGCTGTGAGCACAACTAAGCAGTCCTATGGAGAAGTCCTTGTGATGAGGAATTGAGGCCTTCAGCCAATAGTATGTGAGTGAGCCATCATGGAAGCAGATCCTCCTCTCCCTGTCAAGCTTCCAGATGACTTCAGCCTTGGCTGACATCTTGACTGCAAGCTCATGAGACACTCTGAGCCAGAACTACCCAGCTAAGTGCTTCTAGATTCCTGACTTACAGATACTGTGTGAGATAATAAATGTTTATTGTTTTAAGCTGCTAAATTTTGGGGTAATTTGTTACACAGCAATATATAATACATAGCATATGGGACCTGACCCAAGTTCTTCATTCGTTCTATATTCTTCAATATATTATAGTATTCTTCAATATTTTATGGTATTCTTCATGTTGGAACTATGTCCTTCTTGTTAAGTTTGTTATGTCTTCTCCTAAGTATTTTAAGGTTTTTGCCTGTAATATAAATGAATTTTTAAAAATTTCCATTTCTCTTTGTTTTTTGCAAGATTAGAGCAAGACTATTGATTTTTATGTATTTCTCTTATAGCCAATAATTTACCAAATTCTCATGTTCATTCTATACATTTTTTTTTAACTAGAGTCTGTTGGGTCACTGGGATATACAATCATGTCATCAGTAAGAAGGAATTTCAAAATAAAGGACTTCAACTTTTCTAAAATTTATGCCCATTACTTCATTTTCTTGTCTTGTTGTTAGACCCACCTACACAGCGTGGGACAATACTGACAATTATGGGGATCACTGTCTGGTTCCTCATTCTTACTGAAATAATTTTTAGTGTTTGGTGTTTAGGATGACAGTTGCTGTTAGTTTTCTTTAATTGAGGTATAATTTATATATAATTTATACAATATATGTAATTTATATATAACAAAATTCGCCCTTTTTAAGCATACAATTTGATGAGTTTTAACCACCACCAATATCAAGATCGAGAGCATTTCCATCATCCCAAAAAGCTCCCTAGTACTCCTTTGCAATCATTCTTTTATATCTTTACTTCAGTTTAAATAAGATACTTGCACTTATGATGCAAGTCCATTGTTAATATTTGTACAAGTTCTGTACAAAGACCATATCTATATTGCTCACTAGCATAATACCTGGCATATACCAGGTCCTCGACATTTGCTATATAAATAAGTAAATGAATGAATGAATCGACTAACCAACCAATTCACCTTGGTGCTTGGCCTCATTCCTTACTGCTTCCTGATGCCAACTGCTTTACTGCCTTGGTCTCCCCAGTCTGCATTCTCCCTGACTCCCCACTGCCAGACTATACCTGCCTACCAGGAGAGCTATCCATTGCCCCTAACTGCATCTCTTTGCCTATCTGGTCTTTCCCTTCCAAGTTTAACTACAGGGTAGGGTGCTAACTTGTAGGGTTAACTATGCTCAAGAAGAAGCTTAACAACAACAACAACAATAAATGTAGTTGTTCCCAGTAGTGCCCATGTAAATATAGTGTCAAAGAGAAACATTAGAATTAGGAAGCAAGGTATTCACATCCAAAGGTGAGGACCTTAATAACCATCTGGAGTGTCAGTTCTGGAGGAGCTACGGCAAGATGGGAACTGAGGATCAGTAATGGGTCAAATGTCAGAAGAGGTGAAGAGACCAGAAAGAAACAGCAAGGCTGGGAACTGAGTAAGCTGCCCATTCTTTTCACAGGGTGCTCAGCCAGAAATCCTATCTTAAAGGGGCAGAGTTGCGTCAGACAATGGTCTGCCATCTTCTGCCAGCCTGCTGTCTTCTCCTCTGTCCGCCTCACGAATTCTCACCATCATCTGCAGAAACGTCCACCCACAAGTAGTGGCTCTATTTTGGAGGGCATGTCTCACTCTCAGTTCCCTCCAGGTGCACCACGAACTACCCACCACTGACCAGTTAAATGGCATCTGCAGTTTCAGAACTGGTTGCTTATTTGTTCAGAACCAGAGAAAAAAGTGAAGAAGTTGAGCCGTGGAATGCAGAAAAGTGAAGGAATTCATCTTTTTCTAAAAATAAAAAATAAAAAAAAAGTTAAAACATACAAAAATGCAATTGAGATTTCTGAATGCAATTCACATCCTAGTGTACAGTTCAAAAAAAACGCAAGCACAGAAGCATAAGACCTGCTTGTAAGTTACCCCTTTGCTTACTAATAACAAATGCAGGTAAATTGGGCAGATGTAAATAAGGCACCACCACAATATGTAAACGCCAACCACAAAATCAAGATTAGCAATCCTAAAAAGGGAAGTTTTAAAGGACTATGACAGACTGTCACTGAAAAGCTTGTCGTCAGGAATCCGGATAATTATCTGAAAACAAATTCTAAGTTCAATTTTGCTGGAGGAGGCAAAAAGGGGGAGTGTATGTTGGATACGGGGCGCGGGTGCGGGTGATGTAAAGACGAGGTTAACGCGACGTAGAAAGTATTTCCAAAGACACAAGCTTAGTGTGAGGGACTTCCCTCACAGGAAAGACACCTGGTGTTGTGTCTTTCTGTACTCGGGCAGGGTATTTCTATGAAGTTTCAAAGCTGCAATCCAGTTCTCATTTGCAGCACCGCGGGTTTTGCTTTCAAATATCTGCAGGTGTATCCTCCCGTACCCTGTAAACTAAGGGTCTTCCTTTTCTGTGCTAGACCGGACTGCATCACCACACTCTCAGGGTCCCCTTACAGCAGGGGCTCGGGGACCACCAAGTCACCGTCTTTGTACTCTATGGGGGAGTCGAAGGCATCAGAGTGGCTGCCGATTTCCCTCAGCGGAAGAAAGAAATTAAAAATAAAGCCCCACCACGCTCTTCTATAAACCGAACCAGGAAGGCTTGAGGGTTCCGGCCGCGGAACGTGCAGAGGAAGGGAAGGCTCAGGATGCCCAAGTGACGTAAGAGAAGCCAGATTCGGAAACGCCCGTCCCCCAGCCGGAGGCGGGGCCCAGACTCAGGCCGACCCGCAGAGCACAGGGCGGCCCTGGCGCAGGCGCGGCGGCTTCCTAGGCCCGCTTCTCACAGCTGTGTACACTGGAGAGTGCCGGAACAGGCACAGACCCGCACCGGAATCATAACGAGATGTAAATTCTAAAAGACGTAGGACAGAGTTCCCGTAAAGACACGCATGGAGAACGTAATGTGAAGGAAAGGGCCAACTACGCGGCTGGCCCACAAGCCAAAGACTACGACTCCCAGCTTTCAATACAGTGTACTCCTAGTGCGTTGCATGCCGGGAACTGTAGTTTCTCGCCACCACCCCATCCAAAACCGCTTCGGGGAGTTTCAACCTTTCACGTGTTTCTCTTTGTCGGAAAGTACTGCCAAACGGAAAGCTGACTGCGAAAGTCGCGCTGGAATCACTCCCAACGTGACGCCAGGCGTGGATGGGAAAGGCGAAGAACGCGTTGCCTGGCTACCCGTTTCCCCTGGTCACGGGATAAACGCGCTCTAGGCTCTAGGATCCGGAAGTAGTTCTGCCGTGACCTCTCGAAAAGGATGGGCCGTGTTCTGCGTTTACGTTCATTGGAGGCCAAGGCTTCCCAGGCAAAGGGGCGGTCCCGCATGTGAGAGGCCCGCGGAGCCACTTGATTGGAGAAAAGCCGCTACACATGACCAATCGGAAGGAGCCACGCTTCGGGCCTCGGGCACCGCACCTGGACAGCTTCGATTGGTGGACTGCGGTCCCCCCCCAGCATTCCCCATTGGGTACAGTGGGTGCGTGGTGCGGCGCAATTGGTGGGTTCGTGTTCCCCGTCCCCCGCCCGCGAGAAGTGGGGGTGAAAAGCGGCCGGAGCTGCTTGGGTGTAGTGGGCGGACCGCGCGGCGTGAGGTGTGAGGTGCTGGACCCTGGTGTGGGGGTGGGGAGGCGGCTCCTGCGAGCAAGAGGGATTTGAGACTTCCCGGCGGCGCGCCATGAAGGCCCTGTGGGTGCTGGGCCTCTGCTGCATCCTGCTGACCTTCGGTGAGTGATCCTGGAGGAGCGGACGCCCTCCCCTCCCCAAGCGCGGCCACTTCTCGAAGGTTCTGGGGGCCGTTGAGCTTGGGAGGGGGATGCCAGCCCCTGCGGTGGGCCAAGGGACCCATCGCCTGTCCTCGAGAGAGGCATAGGGGATTACGTTTACTCTTCATCCTCTGGAAGGAAAAAACGGGAACAGAGTCGTTTAAATGCCCTGTGGATCTAATAGTATCGCGCCCGGAGGTCTCAGCCACCTTGGGGTGGGGCTTCTCCTGGGCTGTCGCTCCCCTGGGGGTGTTGCGGGTTCCGCTCCCGGGGGACTTTGTCAGCCGCCGCCACCTTTGGCCTCCCGAGCTTGAGGACTCCTGCCCCCGACCTTCCTACTCGAGAGCGCGTTTCCCTTCTTAGGTGTCGGTCTCCGGAGCGTGGGCCGTGGGCCAGCGGAATGGCCGTGTCAGCGTGTTTGATTCACTCGTGCTCGAGCTGGACTCTTAACGTCCCCGTCTCTAGCTCCTGCGCCCCATTTCAGCTTCTCTCACCAGAGGTTGCACAAATCCTATTCGTATTCTGACCCGTGATAACGAAGGCCTAAGTTTTGGCTTGGTCAGTTTGGAGGCCTTGTCTCTTGCCAGCGCGCAACACGTGCGGGTGTAGACGGGGCTTGATAGCAAGTGTTATTTGTGAAAGATCGGAGGGACACTGATAGCAAGTGTTATTTGTTGAAAGATCGGAGGGACACTGTTTAGAATTGATGGCTGCCTCCGTATTTCATAATCTACTGGGCTACCTCAGCATCTAAACTTGAATAAGAAATATACTGACTTGGGTTTACTAAAGTTGGGCATATTTACCAACCGAATTTTGCAACCCCTACCCCTTGCCCTGTTTGATCATACTGCTTCTGAGAAGTAAGGAAGCAACAAGTTTAAAACTTTCCCGGTGTGAAATCTTCCTTCAGGGTCGGTCAGAGCTGATGATGAAGTCGATGTGGATGGAACCGTAGAAGAGGATCTGGGTAAAAGTAGAGAAGGCTCCAGGACAGATGATGAAGTAGTACAGAGGTTTGTGTTGATTTGAAACTAAACAGTTAAGTCCTGTGAACGCTGTGGGATATAGTGGCTCCTTTTGTATTTAAAGGTCCAGATAAAGTGTAGCACCCCATATTTAAATACCAAAAAAATGATCAGAAAATGTGAGGGGTAGCTAGTTATGTGCATGCGGAAGGATCTCCTAACTTGTTCCTAAAATGACTGATAAAAATTGAACAAATTCCTTTGAAAACTATTTTGATAACTACATTATTGCGGAGTACTAGTACCATAAACTAAGACCTTAGAAAAGACTCAGTTGGTTTTGTACTCGCAAAGTGTGTACACTATAATTTAAATAATCAGATTTCTGTAAGTTGAGCAGTGTTTTAAAATTTGGCCTCTTAGGACTTAGTGACAGTTTTGAAGTTCTTACCATGGAGCATAAATGAGCATGTCTTTGCTTTTTAGCAGAAAAAGGTTGGGTTTACCTTTCTGGCAATTTTAAGAGCCAAGTATTTCCAACTCAATATTAAAGGTAGCCTACTGTGGTAAAATAATAATGAGATGGTATACTAATAGTATTTTATAAAGATTTCAATTTTACCCTTAAAACCTCAAGACAATCTGGAAAGGCCACTTGTGCTTTCATCACAGAGCCTGCGGGGGGCGGGGGGGAGGCTCTGGCTGGTGCAAGAGGGAGGATCCGAACCCTTGATCTTGGTATTATAACAACAAACTCGAACCAACTGAGCTAACCAGCCAGCCCCAGAGCCTGTATTTTTGAAGGGAACTAAGTAAGCAATGCAGTATTTGCTTATCTAACTGATTTCCTTAGAGAGGAAGAAGCTATTCAGTTGGATGGATTAAATGCATCGCAAATAAGAGAACTTAGAGAGAAATCTGAAAAGTTTGCCTTCCAAGCTGAAGTTAACAGGATGATGAAACTTATCATCAATTCGTTGTATAAAAATAAAGAGGTAAGCAACATGTGGTTAGGATATTTTGTCTCTGTATGGTGGCATACTTGTTTACTTCCATAGTAAACTAAGTAAATTTAAGTAACTTAGTAATTTCAAGTAAGTAGTTAACCAAGTTTAAAAACCTGGTATGTACAAGAATTGCTACTAGATACCTATGGGGGTGGGGGTAATATTAGACTTTTTCTTTTTTCCTCTGCCTTCCAAGTATGTTCATGGCCTGCTAAATAGTTGAGAGTCTTAATGGAATTCATACAAACTAAACCTCATGTATTGCATACCCAAAGATCAGTGTTACTCCTTTTACTGGTTCAGGTATCCTTATAGTTACTACAGTCCTTTGTGTAAGGAGATGTACCTCCTTTTTTTTTTTTTTTTTCCTTTTTTCGTGTCCGGCAACGGATCGCAACCCTCAGTGTCACACCGGGACCGGCAACGGGATCGCAAACCTCGGTGTTGTGCCCGCACCTCGCTCAGCCAGTGAGCGGGAACCGGTCTGTATGTGGGATCCGACCCCTCGGCAGGAGCGCCACCGCGCTCCCAAGCGGCGCACTGCAGCAGTGCGCCACTGCTGGCCGGAGATGTACCTCCTTTGCTAAGAGAGTAAAGCCACCCCTATACCTAAGTCTTATTCCTTAACAAGTGTTTTTTTAAGGTACAGAAGGGAAATAAAATGGCTTCCACATTAAATTCAATGTCTTATGTATCTCGAGGCTAATCTAAGTATATTAAATCTGGCTTCCATTTAGATTTTCCTGAGAGAACTGATTTCAAATGCTTCTGACGCCTTAGATAAGATAAGGCTAATATCACTGACAGATGAAAATGCTCTTTCTGGAAATGAGGAACTAACAGTCAAAATTAAGGTAAGCTGAAGACATTTTTTTTTCTTTTCTCTTTTAAAGAAAAACTTTCCCTATCAGTTAAGTTAGGGTAAGTTATGCTGCATTGACAAGTAACCTCCAAGTCTCAATGACTTAACTCAGGAGTCAAACTGTGGCCTTTGGGCCAATCTGACTTTGCCTGTTTTTATAAAGTTGTATTGGAATGCAGCCATGCGCCCCCCCCCACCCCCATTTATTTGTATATTGTCTCTGAGTATTTGTGTGCTACAGTGGCAGAACTGAGTCATTGTGACAGACTGTGTGGCTCACAAAGCCTGAAATATTTACTGTGTGGCCTTTTTCAGAAAAAGTTTGCCAACCCCTCCCTGGCTTACATTGTCAGTCAGACTGCCTGTGGCCTTTGCTCTGCCTCATCCTTATGCCAGGACACAGGCTGATTGAGCAGCTTTCTGGAATATAGCTGGTTGCCATAGTGCAGAGAGAGCTCAGAGGGTCTCACGCCAATTAAAGGCTCGATCCTAAATGCAGCACTCAAAACTCCCACTTGCAACTCATTAGCCAGACCTAGTCACATGACCTTACCCACCCATAAATGGAGGAAATACAATCCTACTATGTTCCTGGAAGGCAGAGAGCCAGGAGAACATTAATGATCACAGATCTGAAATACAAGAATTAGTCAAGCTGAGTCCTTTTGTTTTCTATCAAAGAAATAAGAAAGCTATAAAATTTCATTCTTGTTTTTTTTTTTCCATTCAAAACGTGTTTTGTTTTATTTAGGTTAATCTCTGCCTTTTGACATTTAGATCAGTCTCTGCCCATTTTGTACTGATACTTTCTCAAATACACCAAGCTTTAAAATATTCTTTAGAAAGAAAGATACTTGTGCTTTAAGATGTGTACTTTCTGAAAAGGCCATAAAATACTACATAGAGGAAAATAGCTCAGTTTTTTTTTCTATATTGGAATTAATGTGGCCCAAAGCTGATAGTTACTCAATATATAGCTCAGTATTTGCTTGGCATATATAACTATCTGGTTTTCATCTTGGTTTTAGTGCGACAAGGAGAAGAACCTGCTGCATGTCACAGACACCGGTGTAGGAATGACCAGAGAAGAGTTGGTTAAAAACCTGGGTACCATAGCCAAATCTGGAACAAGCGAGTTTTTAAATAAAATGACTGAGGCACAAGAAGATGGCCAGTCAACTTCTGAATTGATTGGCCAGTTTGGTGTTGGTTTCTATTCTGCTTTCCTTGTAGCAGATAAGGTTATTGTTACATCGAAACACAACAATGATACCCAGCACATCTGGGAATCTGACTCCAATGAATTTTCTGTAATTGCTGACCCAAGAGGAAACACTCTAGGACGGGGAACGACAATTACGTGAGTATTACTGATTCCTAATAAGAATGAAGTTGTAATGAGTATCTTGACTCTAGTTCTGGCTCTCTGAGCAAATGGCTTATTCTGGACCTTAATTTTTTTGCCTATAAGATGGGGAAATTGAACTGTTCTCATCACTTGAAGAAATATTTGAGGACATGCAAAGGATCAGGCACAAGAGGTTATAATTGCTGCTGTGCATGGACAGCATAAAGTAGGAAGTATTCGCACTCCCAGGGAAGAAGGCAGATTGGAGGCTTCACAGAAGAGAGATGCCTTGGTCAGTCTTCAGGTTAGAAAAGTAGTTTATGTCTGTGGAACATCATGGATAAAGGCACAGAGGCACAGCATGTTCAGAGAATTAAAAGAATTCTTCTCAATAGGTGGCAGTTAAAGATTCCTGAAGGTGGTGTAGAGAATGGCAGGACTGGATGGGAGGAGACCCATTGAAAATATTCAAGATCTGGTAGTAACCAGGGTTGGAGTGGGTTGGAGAGAACAAGTAGAGATAAAGTGCTTTAAAGAAACTTAATGAAAGTTGTGTAAGCTCTTCAGAAGAAAGTGTGTCATTTTGGGATAGTTACAAATTACTGAGTTCAGATTAGGATTCCTCTTAAACCAGTAACTATTGCTTGTATAGATGAGACAGATCTCATACCCAGTAGCTCTTGGTGTTTGTAGCACTGTGAAGTAGAATAGCTTTTGGTCTTTTTTTTTTTCCGTCTTAGAGATGAAATTCCATTTCAGAGGTCAATTGACGTGCCCAGTCCTGTCAAGTGAGTAAGATAATGTGCTTACAGGACAGGCTGCTTAGTTCATTTAGTTAGAGCACGGTGTTATATAACACCAAGGTCACAGGTTTGGATCCCCATACCAACCAGCCACCAAAAAAAAAATGTGCCTACAGCCTCAGTTTTTCTACTTCAGTCTTAAGTTTTTTCAACATTAAGGGGTTTTAAGTATTCAAGTAGGAAAGAAGCATATACCTATCATTTTGGCCAATTTTCTTCATCCCAGAGGGTAACATTTCCTGTCTTCACAGATGTTCCTTTAATGAAGATTAGATGACTGCATTTAAGTAATTTTGCTAATTTATGGTTCCTAATTTACTTTTCTATGCCTTTGTTATTAACATTCACATCTGCAGATCTTATTAGGAGGTATCAGTAAGAGTTATACCCCAGTGCCCTCTCTGTTTATGACACTGTGCTGGATGTTAGAGGAGGGTAGGTAAATCGTTCCTACAGAAAAAGACAGAAAATGGTGTCCGAAGAGGTGTTTTATGTTTTAGGGTGCTAAGAGATGGGTGGGATTATCTGGATATAAACCCCATGAAAGCAAACATTTCATTGGCTACTCCATTTCCAGAGCCTAACACTTGACTGGCAGGTATCTGTATGAATGAGTAAGGGTAATGGGTATAGTTTCATGCAGATAGTATTGGTGGTTGATCAGTAAATGAAACTTTACAACAAGTTCTGCTTTCTCTGGGCAAAACAACTGTTTTCCTTAAAGTTCTCCCACCCCCTACCATCCACTCATCAGATGCTCATTTGAATGCCTATTACATGCTAGCTAGGTTTAGGGCTACAGTGGAGAATGAGATAGATGAAGTCCTAGGTTTCACACAGGGCTCATTCTAGTGGGGGGTGAAAAAAAAAAAAAAACATGAAGTAATTTCACAGCAACAGTTGCAAGAAAGGAAGCTAAGGGACAGACACCTTCCTATTTCAGAGAATGGGATTCGGAAAGCCTTTCTAGAATAGTTTTGTTAAACACCAAGGTCAAGGGTTCAGATCCCTGTACCGGCCAGCTGCCAAAAAAATAAATAAATAAAATAGTTCTGTTAGGTTCAGATATTTTAGGCAGCAAGCATGGCATGTTTGAAGTTCCAGAAGCAAGAGGGTTGACCTATTTGAGGAACTGAAAGTCCAGAAAGGCAAAGGAAAAAGGAGAGAAAGCAAGGTGACAGGGTCAAGGTCCTGCCTCATTACATGACTTCATCTTATATTTGACCAATAACAGAAGCATCAGGCAATTTGGTTTTATACTATTTCTGCTCCTACCCCTAAGTTAGCTACTACTGTACCTTTATGAGATTTTGTGTGAATTAAATGAGATAAAATTATCATTTCATAAATGCTAACTGATATAATTACTTCTGTCCTTCCTACTACAGTGAGAGAGGTGTTCTACATTTTTTCCTAAAGCTGGTCCCTCTGCTTCTGTTCTATTGTGTCATCCTGCCTCCTCAGAGACTAAGTATAAATTAATTCCTTTCCCATCTTTTAATTCTTTCCCCTCAATGTCTGAATGTTCAGGTCCCTGGCAGGGAGGAAAGGAAGGCAGGTAGTGCTATGCCCCTTCTGCTGTCTGGCATGTGCTCTTTCTTCTCTACAGTTGAGCCACCAGCACTTGTGACTATTAAGTACTTGGAATGTGATAGCGCAACTAAGGAACTGAGCTTTAAATTTTGTTTAAGTAGTCATGTGACTGGCGGCTCCCATTTTGGGTAGTGCAGATATGAATAATAATGTTAATTTTCTAGTTTTTAAGGAACATGTTTTTACTAATTAGGAATTTTTATAGTATTATCTACAGTAATAATTTGATTTCCAGCATAACAGTAAAAGCTATGAGAATGCATATAATTCCATTTTTCTTCAGAATATTTCAGTGCTTTCTCACCTTGAGATATGAAAAAACCCAAAAATATTCAGAAGGTTGGGAATATTTTCATTTTCTATATGAAATTAAGGGTATTCTCTACTTGAGGGAATGCAGGGGAGACTCTTCCTTTTACCATACCCATATGATACCCATATGTGGTATATTTAGCTCACAGATCCTTACTAGTAATGAAGAGTTCTTAACTTGAATAATAGGGACATCTTGGGTTACACAGAACTGCTGGCTGTTCCTATTATCATAACGGTATTTAGACAAATTTATAATCAAATCTTCTAAACCTTGGCTGTCTCTAAATGTCTTATTTTTCTTGCAGCCTTGTCTTAAAAGAAGAAGCATCTGATTACCTTGAATTGGATACAATTAAAAATCTCGTCAAAAAATATTCACAGTTTATAAACTTTCCTATTTATGTATGGAGCAGCAAGGTAAATCTATATTGATAAAATTTATATGTAGAGTCTTGTCACAAACTGAAATGTTCAACAATAAAAGAGTGAAGGTAAAATATGGTTCTTTCAGTTAAGGATACTCTTGGGGTTTTCTTACTAAAGACCTATTAATTTGAGCTGTGATGTTATTTTATATCCTGTAGACAAAATCAATTATTAAATGAGTTTAACCATAATTCTACTTTCAACTTCAACAGACTGAAACTGTTGAGGAGCCCATGGAAGAAGAAGCAGCAAAAGAAGAAAAAGAAGAATCCGATGATGAAGCTGCAGTAGAAGAAGAAGAAGAAGAAAAGAAACCAAAAACTAAAAAAGTAAGTTTGGTTCATCTCCCTGCTTAAACTATTTAGAATACGTAAGAGAAAACGTGAAAATGCAGGTACGCACAGGATGATTTAAGGTATGCTTCAGTTCTTAAAGTTCTACTTTTTCCAGGTGGTAAGTCCATACGCCCAGCTTTAAAAACAAGACCTTAGTTTGTGTGTGTGTGTGTGTGTGTGTGTGCGCGTGATCCTCTAGAAAGTTTTAAGTAGCAAATGGGTCATTTTTATGAAAAGTTTTCTGACTTCTGTATATTGCCTAGGACTGCAGCTTACATGTTGAATTTTGAAGTCTTAAAAAGCTTTCTGCATCCTCTTGTCCTTTTATCATGTAGGGATTATCATGTAAGAAATAGTTCTCTGGCTTGCTCAGGTAGCAGAGTAAGTAGAAGAGTAAGGTGGTGGTTGTTGAGGTGTATTTATTATAAAATGTTGGATTTCTTTTAAGTCATGACATAGGAATTTATATATATGTCTTTCTAAATTCAAAACATATTTTCAAGAAAAATTTTAGCTAGTTAAAAATAACAGTGAAGAAAAAACCTAATTGGATTGTTATAGGTTATTATCCAGTTGCCTTTTTGTATTAAATATTGGCTTTAAATATTAAGAGAAACACTTTGCTTTTAAATTTTTGATCCACTTGGCAGGAACCACACTAGGTAACAAGTATCCTTTGGTGCTTCACATATTCTTTTGAAGTCTACTGAAGTTGGGGTTACTGCTGGGATAACTATTGATGACTGCTGGGAGGCTAATCAAATACTATATACTTCAGGTTGAAAAAACTGTCTGGGATTGGGAACTTATGAATGACATCAAACCGATATGGCAGAGACCATCAAAAGAAGTAGAAGAAGATGAATACAAAGCTTTCTACAAATCGTTTTCAAAGGTAAATATTATTTTAGAATTCCCTGGCTTCAGGTTATTAATAAGTAGACAAAGTATCATCCTATTTGTTTAGTTAAATATGGTATGTGACCATGAGTGAGATGGTTCATCTTCATCTTTCCTAATAAGATTCAAAAAAAACAACTGTGACAGTGAAACATTACAAATTCAAAAATGTTTTAAGACAGATCTATGACTTTCGAAACACAATTGGTTTTCTTTTTAATCCTGTGTATTTTTTTTGTATGTGTGTGTTTTAAATTATTCTGAGGAGTCTATAGGCTTCACCAATTTGCCACGGGGTCTGTTACAAAAAAAAATTAAGAACCACCTACATAGGTAGATGTTTGATTTCCGCCTCATAACCCATTAAACATGAAATCTTGTTAGTGAATGGTTTATATGCCTTGCTTACAAAATCAAACCTTTTATTGTGAGGTCATAGGCCTAGGAATAATTACTAAATCTGTGTTTCCTTTAAAGCCTGTCTTTTTTCTTTTACTGATCCCTTCCTGTAACTCTTAAGGATCTAAAACTAGCATTGACTAAGGTTGTTTCAAGTTAATGTTTCTCCAAACAGTGTTTTGTACAATTGTAGAGGACTGTAATAGACTTAGCATAGCTAGATAAAACTTAGTTCTATGACTGTATTTGTTCTTTACTCTTTATACCATATCGTTTAAGTTTCAACTCTTGAAACTTTCCCTTGTTTCCGTCTTCCCTTTTTTCCATGAACTCTAAAGTCCTAGCATATATAAACTTACTTTGCTATGGGGCAACTATATTAAAAAGATAATATGAAAAGTGATTTTTAATTTTTTAGAAGGCACATTTAGAAACTGGAACAGGTGAAATCAATTTTACTAGTATAATTTATTTAACCCAGCATACCCCAAGTAGTATTGTTTCAACATGTAATCAATATAAAAATTAATAATGAGATATTTTACATTTTTTAAAAAATCTGTCTTCAAAATGCATTTTACACTTAACTACATATTTTAATTCTGACTAGCCACATGTGGGTACAGTAATGGATAATACAGATCTAGGGAATTTCTCACTTTATGCTTTATAGGTATTTACATACCTCTTTATATATACTGCTAGAGACCAAATTCCACATTAAGAAGTCTGTTCTTGAGTGCTCTTTGTAGTCCAACAGTACACTCATGAAATGTATATAATTTCATCATGTAAACAGGCTGGTGGTTCTGTCCTGTTTGCTGGCACGTATGGAATCTGGTCTTATTCATCCTTCTCCAAGTTTAGGAGGTCCAGTAATGTTATGACAGTTATCATCAAAACAACCATATCTAGCCAATTAAAATTACAATCTTAGTCATTTCTTCTCTCCATGCTACCCCCACCCTTTTCTTTTTCTTTTTTTTCTTTTTTTTGGAAGGGAATTTTTTTGTTAGTTAAATGGTAAACTGAATGTGTATCAAGTAGTAAATTGCTTAGCCTTTGCACAGCTTTTTTTCCTGTGCCTTTCGAATGACTGAGATACCAACTTTCCATAGGAACGTGATGACCCTATGGCTTACATTCACTTTACTGCTGAGGGGGAAGTAACCTTCAAATCAATTTTATTCGTACCCACATCTGCTCCTCGTGGTCTGTTTGACGAATATGGATCTAAGAAGAGTGATTACATTAAGGTAGGTGTTTAAGTAGTATAAACTGAGTTTAAAATTTCAAAGTTATAATTTCCAGAAAGTGACATTTTTGGTCTCTTTTTAGCTATATGTGCGCCGAGTATTCATCACAGACGACTTCCATGATATGATGCCTAAGTACCTTAATTTTATCAAGGGTGTTGTAAGTATCTGAAGATTGGGGGAAGGGGGTGGCATTGGGGTCTGGCGGTTTTGTTTTTCGTTTGTTTGGCTTTGCTTTTTTCCAGCATTTTTATTGCTTACTGAACTTTCTTTTGCCATCCCAAGGTGGACTCTGATGATCTCCCCTTGAATGTTTCCCGTGAGACTCTTCAGCAACATAAACTGCTTAAGGTGAGTGTCTCTGCAAAGAGACTGGCCGCTTTGCCCGTTGATGGGGATTCAGAGGACAGGTTCCATTAGTGGAATGACGAGATTTTGAGTCTAATCCTTGACTATCCAAATGAGCTTCCTTTCACTCTGGGATTATCAAAGCCTAAGAATCTGATTCTTTTTCTCACAACATTTAATAATAACATTTCAAACATACAGAAAAGTTGAAAGAATTATACAGTGACACCCATATGTGCCCACTACCTGGTCTATGATTAACTGTCAATTCAGGTTTTATCACATAGCCACCCATTTATCAAACCTTTCATTAAGTCTTTTCCCTCCATAATTAGAAGCCTCTTCAGCTTTTAAATTTAAAAGACTTTGAAAGTAGCCTATTCACTTTATATAGATCCTAGAAAGGAGAATTTGAGTTCTAAGTTTAGAATATAAACATTAAAAGTAATCTTGTGACTATTTCCACTGACAACTTTTTTTCTTTAGCTCAGTCTGACATAGGAGTGCTCCACCATTCCCTGCCCCTTGCTTAATGGCAATGATGATGCCCTGTCTTTATATCTTTCAACACTACTCCCCTGGTACCTTACATTTGCAAAAGTTTGAGATCAACTTCTCTAATCAGTTATTTAATTTTGCTTAGGTGATCAGGAAGAAGCTTGTCCGTAAAACTCTGGACATGATCAAGAAGATTGCTGATGAGAAATACAATGATACTTTTTGGAAAGAATTTGGTACCAACATCAAGCTTGGTGTGATTGAAGACCACTCGAATCGAACACGTCTTGCTAAACTTCTTAGATTCCAGTCTTCTCATCATTCAACTGATCTTACGAGTCTAGACCAGTATGTAGAAAGAATGAAGGAAAAACAGGACAAAATCTACTTTATGGCTGGGTCCAGCAGAAAAGAGGTAAGATGAACTCCAACTGTCACGGATCCTCATATGTAGCTGGAAATTTATAGCCAACTCTTGAGGAAGAAAGGAAAACTTAATTGTGTGACTGGAGTAGTTATGAGGCCTAGTCAGTCACTGACAGGAAAGTCACTATATTCTCTGCATCTCTTAATTCTTCACCTGTAAAATGGAGTTGTTAATACTACATAAACATAGCTACCCGAATAAACATATATGCAAAGGCTAGACTAGGAAAACTGTCACTTCCCTTAATTTTGTAGGCTGAATCTTCTCCATTTGTTGAGCGACTTCTGAAAAAGGGCTATGAAGTTATTTACCTCACAGAACCTGTGGATGAATACTGCATTCAGGCCCTTCCTGAGTTTGATGGGAAGAGGTTTCAGAATGTTGCCAAGGAAGGAGTGAAGTTTGATGAAAGTGAGAAAACAAAGGAGAGTCGTGAAGCAGTTGAGAAAGAATTTGAGCCTCTTCTCAACTGGATGAAGGACAAAGCCCTTAAGGACAAGGTATTCTTTCCAAAATCATAAATTGAGAAAATTTTAGCACCTGTATTTAAGAAAAAATTATTTTGTCAACAAATTAAACTGCTTTACTTTACCCCAATGTAATTAAATTATTAGGAGGAAGAACTTTAAACTACAGAAAATTTTCATTAAGTTTTATATGGCTTTTGTAATAACTTTTTACAGGTTAATTTTAAGTTTTATACGTTTTTAAAAGTTTGCATTTATTTCTGACTGAAGAATTCAGATTATTAAATGACAGTCTCCTTAGAATTCCTAAGCCTGAATGAAAGGTATTTTTATGACCTGCCCCTATGTTTATGATTTCAAGTGACAAAGTCTTTGTTGAAATACAATTACTGAATGACCTTACCTATTGATATTAATACATATGTAATTTTTTACTTATTATCCTAAGATTGAAAAGGCTGTGGTATCTCAGCGACTTACAGAGTCTCCGTGTGCTCTTGTGGCCAGCCAGTACGGGTGGTCTGGCAACATGGAAAGAATCATGAAAGCTCAAGCGTACCAGACTGGAAAGGACATCTCTACAAAGTAAGCATCCTCAGGAAAGTCCCTGCCAGGGTGTTAACTCATTCAACCTTCCTTTAGGAGATAATATCAGATTCTATACAAAGACTAATTTTGTATTTTAAGTATCCGCCACTGTCTACTATAGATTAGGTAGACAACAAGTTTACAAAGGGATTCCTCCCTATATTAAAGGGCTTTGACTCCTGATTTTATTTTATAGTATTTTATATACAAAGGGAAATTTTCTTCATTTGTTACATATATTATCTTTACTTTTGCCTTAGATTATTTATATGCTTCGCCTGGTATCTGGGCTTATTTTACATTTTTAAATTTTAATAGTTACACATGAGGTTAATGACAGTAACATTTCTCAAATGAGTTAAGTTCTCCCTCCACACACAACCAGTGCATTAAATTGTAGGTACCCAAACAGTATGTCCCACAAAATAAAGGGTAAAGGAGATCTGCAGTTAAGTATTTGAACTCAAGGGCCAAGTACTGGCGGTACAGTGGGTCTTCAGTACTCTTTATTTTCAAGAAATATAATATTTCAAGTTTATATTTCAATGTTACAGCAATGGCCTTGAAAATGACTTCTTCCCTGCTTTTATATTTTGTCACATCTGGAATATCTTCTTTCTGATTTACTACATAGTCATCATCCTTTTTTTCCTAAAGCCTTGCTTAAGGAATCTGAGAACAGTGTTCTCTTTATCTTATATCCCATTGTAACAGTGGAGTAACCATTCAAAACATGTCTACATATCAATTTAAATGAATAATTAACAGGTAGTTACCTTTCGTTAGACATTTGAGCTCTTACTGTGTCCATACCCTAATGCTCAAGGGCACAAAAAGCTCCTGTCTTTGTGACAATCAAACTAGTCAGGATGACAGGGAGACATAATCTAAACCCTACAGAGATAACAGGTATATGAGGATAGGGATAGATGTGGTTCCTCCCTGTCAGTTTGAAGCTATAGGAGGGGAATAGTCACAACCAACAGTAAAAGGCTAAAGATTATGAGAGTATATTCAGAATGCATTGAGAATTGAGCTCAGATAAAAGAAGTTAATTTTAATTAATTTAATTAAAAGAACTTAATTTTTCTTGGGACCATATTGGCGAAGGCATCAAAGAGAAGGTGTTATTTGAGGAGCAGTACTCAGGCTGCAGAGACTTTTCAGAACTCTGGGAGACAGAGCTACAACTAAAGACAAACAAGACATTAAATCAGTTCATCCACTCAACTGTGCTCTAGGTAGTTGGAGCTAATCAGTAAATAGTTTGCTTTATTTCATTTTCTCATCCAACCATGCCCAACCCCCTTTAAAAGGGAGCAAATGTAAGAACATCTTGATTTTTCCAAGCATATTCTCTGTAATTATGAAAGTTAGAATAAGGGAAATATATGAACCCTAAAATTAATACATTCTGTTAATGCTCATTTTTATTCCTTAATAGTTATTATGCCAGTCAGAAAAAAACATTTGAAATTAATCCCAGACATCCACTGATCAGAGACATGCTTCGACGAATTAAGGTGAATAATATTACAGCCATCATCTTACTTGTTTTTTAATTTGAAACTTTGTATCTTTTAATATTAATCAAGTACACTTCTTTCATCTCAGGAAGATGAAGATGACAAAACAGTTTTGGATCTTGCTGTGGTTCTGTTTGAAACAGCAACACTTCGATCGGGGTATCTTTTACCAGACACTAAAGCATATGGAGATAGAATAGAAAGAATGCTTCGCCTCAGTTTAAACATTGACCCTGATGCAAAGGTTTGTATCTCCAGCCTTCTCACCTAGTCTGGCTTTCTTTTTCTTTCTTTCAGAATAGGCTTCTCATAATTAAACAATGTGACTCTTAGAAGTTTGCCTAATTTCTACTTTTTGAAATAATTTATTGAATGTTTGAATCCCTGTAGTGTCAGGTACTGCGCTAGAAATTAATGAGAAATTCTCCTTTTATTCCTCTTTCCTTTTTTGCCTGCGTTAGCTTGACCATTAACTCTAATTAGAGGATTTACTCTGGTTCTGAAAGAACAGAAGTGATGTTAATTACGATATTACACATTTAAATGAGCAAAGGGAAAAATAGATCCAAGGCATTAACAGGCTCATAAATATTGCCCTTAGGTGGAAGAAGAACCCGAAGAAGAACCTGAAGAAACAACAGATGACACAACAGAAGACACAGAGCAAGACGAAGAAGAAGAAATGGATGTAGGAATGGATGAAGATGAACAAGACACAGCAAAGGTATATCCAATCAAGAATGGGGCTTAGAGCCGGCCTATGGCTCACTCCGGAGAGCGTGGTGCTGACAACACCAAGTCAAGGGCTAAGATCCCCTTACCGGTCACCTTTTTAAAAATATTTTTAAAAGAACAGGGCTTAGGTCTGGCTGGTTAAGCTCAGTTGGTTGGAGCGCAGCCTTGTAATACCAAGGTCACAGGTTCAGATCCCCAAACCAGCCAGCCACCAAAAAAAAAAAAGCTTGCTTTTTTAGTTCTTATGAAATCGAGTGGAGTTTTGGTTATGGCAAAGTTAAGATGTATAACTTACAGAAGTGAAACTGTGAGTCTTAGAGAAATCTGCCTAAAGTTAAGATTCTAATATCAAATTCCAAAGTTTAAGCAAATCATTTTGTCCTTTAAAAAGTATGTGATCTTCTTCCTTTATTTTAGCCAACCATTCTTGTTGTTTAACAGATTTTTCCTTAGCCCACAATATTTGTAGCTACTTGCTTCTGCCTTACTGTGTAACAATATTAGGCTATTTTAAATTGTGTTCAAGGGCCATTGATCTTGTGAGTTCTAGATTGTTTTGAACATAAACAAGATCATGACTACAGCAGAAATACTGGAAATAGGCTGGGCCCATTTAAATTGTTTTTTCTGTAAATGAACTTTCTTTAAGCTAGTATATTTCTCTGCTAGATTTTAATATCATTTGATTTTCCTGTTTCCACAGAAATCTACAGCTGAAAAAGATGAATTGTAAATTATACTCTCACCATTTGGATCCTGTGTGGAGAGGGAATGTGAAATTTAAGTCATTTCTTTTGGGAGAGACTTGTTTTGGATGCTCCCCCCAGCCCCCATCTCCCCCTGCACTGTAAAATGTTGAGATTGTGGGTCACAGGAAGAAGTGGGTTTTTTAGTTGAATTTTTTTTAACATTCCTCATGAATGTAAATTTGTACTATTTAACTGACTATTCTTGGTGTAAAATCTTGTCATGTGTATAAAAATAAAAAAGATCCCAAATACCTGTTGTCTTGCCTGTGTTTTCATAATGGATTGCCTAGAACTACCTGATACTTGGCTGATTTTTTTATTTTCTTAATTTTTTTTTTTTAATCATTTGTCTTGTTTTTTTAATCATTTGTCTATCTTATAGACGAATTCTTTTTTTTTTGTCTTTTTCGTGACCGGTAAGGGGATCGCAACCCTTGGTGTGGTGTTGCCCACACCACGCTCAGCCAGTGAGCGCACCGGCCATTCCTATATAGGATCCGAACCCGCAGCGGGAGCGACGCTGCGCTCCCAGCGCTGCACCCTCCCGAGTGCGCCACGGGGCCGGCCCTTATAGACGAATTCTAAATATGTGTAGATAACTCACCTTCTAGAGCTTAATCTTCCTCTCCTTTTTCAGTGTGGGCTAGACTTAGTGACTCCTTTCTAAAGAATAGTGTATGGAAAGGAAAAAAAATATTAACTTTACAGTGGAGAATCCTGGCAAACATTACCTTAACCAAGTGATTGAGGTTCTTATCACCGGTGATGTCCTGTATGCCGGATAGGATGTGATGAGAGGGGTACTGCACCTGTGATATTCTTTTCAAAAACCCATAACATATTCAACCTAATGAGAAAAACAGACAAACCTAGAATGTGTTCTAGTATTCTTCAAAAGTTTCAAGGTCATGAAAAACAAGGGAAGACAAGTAGCCACAGATAGGAGGAGATAGGATGCATGACAACTAAATGCAATGTGGTATCCTGGATTGGATCCTAGAACAGAAAGAGGACTTTAAATGGAAAAACTGGTGAAATCCAAATACGGTCTGTAATTGGAAGTAATGCACCAGGACCAGTATTGGTTTCTTAATTTTGATATATGTACGTCATGATAATTTTAAGAAGACAACATTCACAGAAATGGTGCTGGGTGTACGAGAACTCTAACTGGTTTTTCTGTAAATATAACCTTAACTCCAAAGTTAAAAGGTTATCTTTTAAAAATATTACCCATAATCCTACCACAGAGATAATCGTAGGCACTGAGTGACGACCCTCGTTGAGCTATCGTTAAATTTCTTTTGAAATGTGCTCTTGCTCATGGGAGAAACAATTTCCCTAATTTCACAAGTCTTAACAGCCATCCAAAATGGTAGTCTAATTTTTTTTACTGTCGGCTAGGGAGAGAGATGTCCTGTTCAGTTGCATATCCAAAGATTATGTATTAGAAAATTCTGTGAAACCTAATTTATGTACTATGAAGTTTTACTACAGACTTCATAATTTTCCCTATATTCTAGTACTACACCCTATTGTGGGCTTTTGTTTATTGTTGGCTTTTTCCCTCCTATCTTAAATATTTTTCTAAGGTTAGTTTGCAATTATCACTTTAACGTTTCCAGCTTCCCTGCTTGAATGTACATCTTAAAAATCTGCCATGCTTCTTTTCCCATTATAAGAGAATGGCAGCTCAGTCACAGAAAAGCATGCTATAATTAAGATATATCCTTTCATGATACAGTGTTAGGTTAGTTGTGAAGTTTGTTTCCAGTTTTTTGGCCACTATGAATT
Organism: Galeopterus variegatus; assembly: GCF_000696425.1. Lineage (NCBI taxonomy): Eukaryota > Metazoa > Chordata > Mammalia > Dermoptera > Cynocephalidae > Galeopterus > Galeopterus variegatus. The sequence goes on along the minus strand of NW_007726699.1, from coordinate 336,567 downwards.
ACCATTTTTAATAAATATTGTGTCATACTCCTAGAAGTCAAAGCCATCAGATTGCGTTGAACTAGTGACATCAGTTTTGCTCCTCAGAATCCTACAATTACATATTTCTAAATTTCCACTGTTTCCAGCACGAAGCAGAAAATGTATATTCCCTCAGTTTTTGGTAAAAGCAAGCAGCTCTGTCATACATATCTTGCACAGAAACTGTTCAACTGGCCTAATTACCAAACAAGTTTAAACTGATCTATCTTGGGCTTTTTCTTTTTTTAATTAAAAAACAGCTCTATTAAGGAATAATCTAATATTGCTTTTAATTTTGGGTGTGGGTGTGTGTGTGTGTGTGTGTGTGTGTCTCACAGATTTGATTCTCCAGGAAGAATGGGATGGACTTCAGTACATAGGATGTTTAAGGAAATGGGATTGAGCAGAAGGAGAAGCTGAGCTGCAACGCCAGTCCAAAGACAGCGTCAGTAAACCCCAGGGAACTAAAACAAGGCCCATCAGAGTTGCACAAATACCCCAGTATCATGCCAAAGTGGCCACTTAGATCAGTCATTGGCTATGGGCCCCTTCAGAAGGTGTGGCTTTGAGCAAGGCCACTGTTGTAGCTGAGACAATGCACGCAGGAGCTGACAACTGAAGACTGCTCACTGCCAACATTCCTAGCGCTGAGGTTACAAGCATTTCCTTGGGGAATCTGGATGGTGCATTTCCTCGGCCACTGAGGTGTATGTTTTTCACAATGGGGATCAACTTCAAAAAAGGAAGAAAATATATGTCTCGGTAAAAATCACTTAAACCCAGAACTTTCTAAAATAAAGATGACATTTTTACTTTAGCTAGATTTTTAATATTATAAAATTTATTTTTTACCTTCATGAAGTCATTATCTAGTAAAAGACTTGGGTTCAAGCCATGTCTCTTTCCCTCAGTAGCCAGACCGTTTACTCTATACCTGTAAAAGGAAGGTATGGGTATGCTTCTAAAGTATGGTCCACTGCATTCATCCATGGCACAAGGGTCCTCCCATTGTGCACAAACTGGCCCTGAGGGGCAGGTCCTTTCTTCACGCAAAAGGTGAGCAAAGCCCCAGCCCTTCATTCTGGAACTGGATCACTGGTATCTGTAAAACACATTATCAAAGCTCATCAATTCAGTGTTCATATACTAATTAGTGGAGAACTAGAACTTGGAAATAGCAGTTTAGCAATGAGAAATAAAAACTCCACTTAGAAAATTCAATTGATGAAACTAGTTCAGATTTAGAATTTTATTTTTTAAATTTTTTAATTTTTAAAATTTTTTTTTTAAAAGATGACCAGTAAGGGGATCTTAACCTTTGACCTTTGTGTTGTCAGCACCATGCTCTACCAAGCAAGCCATGGGCTAGCCCTAAAATCATTTTATTGTTTATTCATACTAAATCAAGACAACCTACAGAGTATCCTTCCTGAAGCCTTTGGGAATTTCAACTGTTGGAGGAAGTTAGGCACCTAGACTTGAATTACTGAATCAGTATTTTGGAAATCAGTTTCTAATTCCATTCATTAAAAAAAAAAAAAATACATTGCCAAACTTCTAGTCTAATATGCTTCACCATTTGTAGAGTACACAATTTTTTTCAAGAACAAAGTATTCAGTCATGATGACAACTGTGAAATTTGATTCAGAGAAGGTAAGTCTCACGCACAAGGTCACAGTAAATAAAACAGCAGCAAACAGCAAGCAGTCTCAACTCAAAATTCCATCTTCTACCTCAGAATCTCGGCCCTTGCACCAGGGTGGGCTCACATTCATCTGTCACGGACAGATCAGATATACTCTCTATGCTAGAAGCATCTGCTAAGGTACCAAGTGACATGGAAGAGGGGAAACAAAATTTTAAATGTTGTATATAGGGCTGGAAATAAGCCATTTCATTTAGCTGTTTTATATTGATAAACTGAAAAGAGCATTGACTATGGAGAGTGATGGAGTTTGGATGTGTTGTCTCCTCCAAAACTCATGTGGAAATTTGATCTCCAACGTGGCAGTGTTGGAAACTGATTGAGTCATGGGGGCAGATCCCTCATGAATGGATTAATGGTCTCCCTGGGGGAGGGGGTATTAATGAGTGAGTTCTCGCTCTATTAGTTCCCGTGAGAGCTCGTTGCTTAAAAAGACCCTGGCGCCTTCTCTCTCTCTCTTGCTTCCTCTCGCCATGTGATCTGCTTGTACCCGCCGGCTGCCTGCCACTTTCCACCATGAGTAGAAGCAGCCTGAGGCCCATGCCAGATGCAGCTGTACCAGAATCGTAAGCCAAATAAACCTCTTTTCCTTACAAATTACCCAGTCTCGGGTATTCTTTTTTTTTTTTTCCTTTTTGTCTTTTTTCGTGTCCGGCAACGGATCGCAACCCTCAGTGTCGCGCCCGTACTGGACCAGGACCGGCAACGGGATTGCAACCCTCAGTGTGGCACCCGCACCTCTCTCAGCCAGTGAGCGGGAACCGGTCTGTATGTGGGATCCAAACCCTCAGCGGGAGCGCCGCCACGCTCCCAAGCGGCTCACTGTAGCAGTGTGCCACCGGGCCGGCCCAGTCTCAGGTATTCTGTTATAGCAACACAAAACATACTAAAACAGAGAGTAAAACAAAAGAGTTTGGCTTGCATTTGATTTGATATTTAAGATTTAACATTGACCACAAAGATCCATGTGATGTAGCAACTTGCTAACTGGCTAAGAAGTAAGCCTAGACATCACCTTTAAGAATGCAGAATTCTGGGCCGAGCCCGTGGCACACTTGGGAGAGTGCGGTGCTGGGAGCGCAGCAGCGCTCATGCCGCGGGTTCAGATCCTATATAAGAATGACTGGCACGGTGTGGCTGGTCTCAAAAAGGACAAAAAAAAAAAGAAAAAGAATGCAGAATTCTGAAAAATTTCTTGTGGGAAAAAGCCCCAAACAGAAAGTGAACTGCTCTATAGATTACTTTTGACCTGTATCTATAGACTCAGAAAAGGGTTGAAATGTTTGTATTTGTTTCCTAGGGCTACCATAACAAAGTACCACTAACCAGGTGGCTTAAAACAACGGAAATTTATTCTCTCATAGTTCTGGAGGCTACAAATTTGACCGGGTATCAGCAGGGCCATGTTCTGAGGCTATGGGTAGAATCCTTCCTCACCTTTTCCTAGCTTCTGGTGTTGGCCCTCAGTCCTTGGTGTTCCTTGGCTGGCAGCTGCTTCACTCCAATCAATGCCTTTGTTGTCACATATATTCTCCCTCTGTGTCTGTGTCTTTACATGACATTTTCTTCTTATAAAGACAACAGTCATATTGATTGGGGCCGACCCTAAGGACCTCATCTGAACTTGGTTACATTTGCAAAGACCCTACTTTCAAATAAAGTCATATTCACAGGTACTGTTAATACAGTTAACAGTTAGGACTTCAACATCTTTTTAGGGAACACAATTCTACCCATACAATATTCATTTAAGTTCTTTAGTTATTTTTAAATATGTTTTATAAGAAAAATTAAATGCCAATTTTACTTTGGTTTCTTAAATTTGGAGGGTTTCTCAAATTTGGGGATAAGGAACTTGTGACAGACCAAGTCACAAATATTATAATTTTGTTATGTACACAATTCCAAAAGAATTTCAAACTTTAAATATTTTAACTTAATACAGTTTAGTACAAATAGTACTTTCCAATGTTTAGACAAATATTAACTTAACACCATAAGTATTGTCAATATCACTTTTATTATACTTAATTTATAATTCCCACTTGCTATTATAGTCAGGCATATTCATAGAAGTAAACCAGAATTATAACAGCAGAGGATAGTGCAAATACTCTTATCTCACATAACAGTCAAGACTAAATATCTTCCCAACCACATTCAAGGAGCTGATGATATGCATTTTGGCAGTTTTCAAGAGAATTGTTGGTCAAACCATAATTAAACTTCAATGTATCAGTTAATATCCAATGAGCAGCTCCTCTTGTAGTTATATTGGATTAGGTGCTTAAGGAGAAGCAAGTAGTTAGACTCAATAAATTTAAAAAGCACATATTTAAGACATAATATTATTCACAGAATTCTCGGCATAGTTATATTATGAAGTTTCTACTGCGGAGAAACTGGAGGTTCCTGTTTTCTCTCTTTCAGCCCCAAAAGCTCTGTTCTGAGTTCTCCAGGCTTTGGTGGAATTTCAGGTATTGTCTACAAACAACAAAACAAAAACATAATGTCAGTGCTTTCTTGGACTGTAAGTTAACATGACCTGAAAAACTTTAAAGAGTAAAAAAGAACAAAAAGTCCCCTGCTTCCTACTCAATGAGAACCTCTGCTTGACCTAAGTCCCTTTCAACCCTCTATTTATTTGATTCTGTCTTCGTGGCAATGTCTTAAGTACTACAGGACTCACAGAGGGAGAGTTTGCATCAATATCAATTGACAGACTCACAAATTTGAATAAAAGTTTCCACATTTGGAAATTCATTACTGCACTATTTATTATTTACTGACTCTCAACATGTGCCTGGCATAGGAAATATGTTTTAGGAATTAATTCCTTTATTCAAAAATAGTAAGTGCCTATTACATGCAAAGCATGAAGAAGTAAGCAACAATATACAAAATTCCTGCCTTTAAGGAAGGTGGTCAGGAAAGGCATGAGAAGGTGATTTTTTTTTTTGTAATAGCATTATCAAGATATAATTTACATAGTATACCATTTGCCCACTTAAAATGTACAATTCAATGGCTTTTAGTATATTCTCAGAGTTGTGTGCCATCACAATAAATTTCAGAACATTCTCATCACCCCCAAAATCATCATACCCCACACCCGTTAGGAGTCACCTCATTTCCATACAATCCTCTCCACCACCCCTAGGCAACTATTAGTCTTCTTTTTGTCAAGACAGACTTATCTATTTTGGACATTTCATATTAATGGAATCATATAATACATGGTCCTTCATGAATGGCTGCTTTCACATAGCATGTTTTCAGGGCTCATCCATGTTCCAATATGTCCACATCCTTGACAATACTTGTTATTATCTCTTTTATTATTGCCATGATAGTGGGTATAAAGGGGTATCTCACTGTGATTTTGATCTGCATTTCTCTGATGGCTAATGACACTGAACATCTTTTCATGTGCTTATTGGCTGAGAAGCGGACTTCTGAACAAAGGCATGAGGGAGAAGGGAGCCAGCCACACAGTTTTCTAGGAGTGTTTCAGGTTGATGGAACCACAAGTGCAGAGGACCTGAGGCAGCAATGTGTCTTCATGTCCGAGGAAAAGCAAGGTTGTCAGTACAGCTGGTACAAAGTATTCAAGGAGAGGTTAAGAGGAGACAATGTCAGAGGAAAAGGGAGATGTGGGGAGACAAAGCTCTAGTCGCTTTTACTCTGAAATGGGAGAGTTTTGAGAAGAGTGACATGACTTAAGTGTAAAAAGATGACAGCGTAGCTTTGTTGAGAAGAGACTGTAGGGGGGCAAAAGTGGAAGGCGGAAGACAGGTCAGAAAGCTACTGCTGGGGCCGGCCTGGTGGCGCACTGCTACAGTGCACCGCTTGGGAGCGCAGTGGCGCTCCCGCCGAGGGTTCAGATCCCACATACAGACCGGTTCCCGCTCACTGGCTGAGCGAGGTGCGGGAGCAACACCGAGGGTTGCGATCCCGTTGCCGGTCCCGGTCCAGTACGGGCGCGACACTGAGGGTTGCGATCCGTTGCTGGTCACGGAAAAAGACAAAAAGGGAAAGAAAAAAAAAAAAAATAGAAAGCTACTGCTGTAATTGAGGTGAGAGATGACTGACTGAAAGTGGCTTGAACTGGGTAGCTGCAATGGAGACAGTGAGAAGTGGTCAGCATCTGGATGTACTTTCCAGATTAATCCAGTGGGATTTGCTGATATGTGCAATATGAAAGAGAAACTAAGGATGATTACCAGGTTTCAGCCTGAACAACTAGAGTAGTTGCCTCTTTTTCTATTCTAATGAGTTGAGCTGAACAACTAGAACGAAGCACCCTTCACAGTTCTTCCTTAAGACAACACAGAGCACAAGCCCTAGGGAGCCATCATGGCTCCTCTGCTCTGAACTCTACCCAGACTTTTTAGCTGTCAAGACTGAATGACTTGTGCTCAGGCTTTCTTTTTTTTTTTTTTTTTCATGTCCGGCAACGGATCGCAACCCTCAGTGTCGCGCCCGTACCGGACCGGGACCGGCAACGGGATCGCAATCCTCGGTGTTGCGCCCGCACCTCGCTCAGCCAGTGAGCGGGAACCGGTCTGTATATGGGATCCGAACCCTCAGCGGGAGCGCCGCCACACTCTCAAGCGGCGCACTGTAGCAGTGCGCCACCGGGCCGGCCCGTGCTCAGGCTTTCTTACAAAAAAAGTGGTTGGTGGTTGCTGCTATAGTGACAGTAATTGCTGCAACAATACCAAAAGATATAGGTAAAGAACATAAATTCCCCAAATGTTAATAAAGCACGCAGCATCCTACACACAGCCAGTCATCCTGGCCTTCACCCATCCCTACAGCAGTGCCCCACTGCCAATGTCACCACCCAGACTGAGGTGGTCTGAGATCCTTCAGTATGGCCCCTAGTAGAGACTTCACGCTGCCTCCTCTCCAGGTATAGGTAGCTGCTGGTAACAACCCTTACACACTCCCAATTATAATGAGATGAGTGAATCAAAAGGTTAATTATCAGGGTCAAATCCCACACATTCCTTCTTTTGTAAGGCCCGACTGATGTCTATTCCTGCACAAGCTAGAGCCTAAACTGCATTTCTGCGGAAAGTTCTTGCCGCTTTCTATCTCCACTAGGTATCCTTGATCCTTCACAAGAACCCTTAAAAGATAAGCAGACTGAAGTGGTAAGAAAGAACTGATGCTGCCTTATCTGTACAAAAACTAGATACCACCTAAATGTCAACAGAGGACTGATTAAATAAAATATGAAATACTATGCAATGGTTAGAAAGAAGAAAGACTATTAATATAAACAAATGTCTATTCATGTAGATCTTAACTAAAACAAGCAAGTTGCAGACAAATGTATATTTACTCCTATTTACATGGGGAAAAACATTCCACAAACCGTGTGTGTGTGTTTCACACACATGCAGTCAACAACAGTAAAGAGTCTGGAAGGATATACACCAACCAATAGCTGGTAATTATGTATGGGGAGTAGACTGAAGAAAGGGTATTGTAAGTGAGAAGATTTTCCTTCAGATCCTTAAGACAATGCCTCATTAAGCCATGTGACTTTGGAAAACCATCTTCACTCTTCCAAACCTCAGTTGCTTCATCTGAAAACACCTCTAAAATTGTAGTGACAATTCACCGAAATTAGAAACACAAATGGTTGGCTCTCTGCAAGTGTTACCTGTCCAGGCAGAGTCCAAGCAGAAATGACTGCTTCCTGCACTGTGTTCCAAACCACTCTACTCACACCTGTAGTAGAACAGCACAATCATAATCCTTTGCACCATACCTTCTCACTTCCACCTCCCCAAGGCAGCAATTCCTGAAAAGCATCTTTAATTCCCAGTTCCTAATTCAATGAATGTTTATTAAAATTAACTTAAATTTCTCCTTCCTTTGAATACCTATATTCACGCATTCTTCATTCAACAAATATTTATTGGGCATCTACTGCATTCCAATCTCTTTTCCAAGGGATTGAAGTACAAGAGTGAACCAGACACAGTGCATTCCTGGAGCTTACATTCTAGTGGAGCAAAACGACAAAGAATAAGTAAACAAAGAAATAAAAATAATTGCAGTTTTTTGTTTTTTTTTTTAAATCGCGAACTACAAGTGCTCTATGGAAACAAAGGACTGAAACCAAATAGGAGAGGAGGAATCCTTTGGGAGCTGGCCAAAGGGCCCTCTTTGCTGGAAGGGATACTTGAGCAAAGACTTAAAGTTATGAAGAAGGAAACCAAGCCAGGATGTGGTAGAAAAGTATGCTAAAGAGAAGGGAAAGAATGGCCTCGAGGCGGGGATAGGTTTGAAGAGTTTGAGAAACAGCAAGGAAGCCGGTGTGGCTGCAACAGTGGGAACAAGGGAGTGGTAGGAGATGGGCCAGTGGGGGGTAGCGGCGATCGTGTAAAACCTCATAGGCCATGCACTGCTCTAGACCCAAGGGAATGCCATCAAAAGATTTTAGGCCCAGGGCCGACGTGATCCTAATTTCCTTCTGCTGTGCGGAGCATGCAGTGGTCCTGGAGCGAGAAACGGGCACCCCTCCCCCGCCACACCCTGCACTCACCAGGTCGGGCCGGTAGTACCTATGCACCGCCTCGGCGCCTGCGAACATGGCCAGGAGGCTGGCCGCGAACACTTTCAGGTAGGTGGATAAGGGCACGCCCGCGGGCATGGTCGGCCGGCTGCGCGGGGAGGGAAGGGGCAGGGTCAGAAGGTGCCCAGCTCGCAACTAACCCGCGTCGGGCCTGGGGCGCTCCACTCAGCGCTGGGAACAAGCCACACAGCAGCAGAGCGGGACGGTGGGGTGTCGCCTGAGTTCTCTTCCGTCCCCGAGCCTCGGCTTCCTCATCTACGATACGAAGGAGAGGACAAGCCCAGCCCTCCCTCGCTCATGAGTGTGGGACGCTGGACCTACAGACATTAAAGGCAGCTCTTGCTGAACAAGCGGAAGGCCGACACCGGAGGGTCCCCCCGCGCCCTTTCCACCAATATGAGGAGAGGAACTGCAGACCCCAGTCCCCCCATCCCCCCGGGGACGCGACCCGGGGAAAAAATGTACCGAGAAGTGCATAGGCGCTGGGTGGCGGCGGAAGTGGGTTCAGGGGCCCGCGCGGACGGCGGGCGGGTCGGACCGGAAGTGCAGGGGCTGGGGGCTGCGCCGGACACCAAAGCTGGGGCACAGCCGGCGCCGGCACAGGCACGTGACCCGGGGCAGTTGGGACACCGGGAGGGAGCCAGCCCATCTCTCTCTCTCTCTCTCTCTCTCTCTCTCTCTCTCTCTCTCTCTCTCTCCTCTCTTTTTTTTTTTTTTTTTAAAATTCCTACACCTTTCCCATCCCCGGCTTCTAGCGCCTCATCACACTCCCTGTAGTTGGTTTTCCCCTGCAGAGTCTCGGTCTTGGCTCCGAATTATTGCGTCATTTGTCCTTTCCCACACACAGGAAATTTCACGCGTTTACCACCATTTAGGAGAGGTGGAGATTCGCACACGGAGCATTTGCGTGCTGTTATGTGAGATCATCCTCCAGAAAGTGAAGTGAAAAGCACTAAGTGTCCTTGTGCCAGGCGTCCTTTGATACTAGAAATAGAGCCACACGCAGACAGCTATGCCGTTGTGCTGTGGTGCTAACTGGGAAAGAGGAAAATTGAAATCGACATTTTTTAATCTATACATTTTTAGATTGTTTGATTGTAGGTTGATTTTTGTTAAACTAAATATTAGTGCAAGACTGAATTCTGAAGGATTAAGGTTGTATGTATAGCGTGAGTCATGATACACTCATTTTCAATTTTATGGACGTATATTTGACTTAAAATAAATGCACGTATTTAAAGTATACAATTTGATGCGGTTTGACATATGTGTATACCGGTGAAACCATTACCACAATGAAGATAATGAACATATCCAGCACCCTCAAAAGTTTCTGTGTGCTTCTTTTTAATCACTTCCTCCTACGCTGCCTTATTCCCTGAGTAATTGCTGACCTGCTTTCTGCCACTATAGATTAATTTGCCTTTTCTACAATGTTATATAAATGGAATGTATAGTATGTACTATTTGGGGTCTGGCTTATTTCATGCAGTAGTTATTTTGAGATTCATCCACATGGTTGCGTATATCAGTAGTTCACTCCTTTTTATTGCTGAGTATGTTTATGCCACAAATGGTTTCTCCATTCACTTGTTGGTGGACACTTGGGTTGTTTCCAGTTGCTGGCTAATAGAAATGAAGCTGCTATGACCAGCAAAGTATACGGGAGAAAGACTTGCATACAAGTCTTTGTGAACATATGTATATTAGTCTGTTTCTGCTGCTTATAACAGAATACTTGATATTGAGTAATTTATAAAGGAACAAAGTTTACTTTTTACATTTCCGGAGGCTGGGAGGTCTGAAGTCCAGGGAACACTTCTGGTGAGGGCCTTGATCTCGGTGATGACTCTATAGCAACACAAGATACCACATGGCAAGAGTGGGAGCTAAGCTTCTCATGTGATCTCCTTTTAAAAGCCGTCAGAAGCATGCCCATTGCTCCATTAAAGGATTGATCTATTCACCAGGGCACAGTGCTCACAAGCTAATCATTTCTTAAAGGCCCCACCTTTCAAATACCATGATTGGATTTCCATCCTCTTAACACCATTATAATGGAGATCAAGTTTCCAATACATAAACTTTTGGGAGACACATTTAGCCCATAGCAATATGCTTCCATTTCTTATTGAGTACAGACCAAGAAGAAAAATGGCTGGAGCATATGGTAGGTGTATGCTTAACTTTTTAAGAAATCAACAAACTGTTTTCGTAAGTAGTTGTACAATTTTGCTTTTCCAACAGCAGTGTATGAGAGCTCCAGTTCCTCCACGTCCTCTCCAACACTCGCTGTAGTCTGTCTTTTTAATTCTAGCCATTCTGATAGGTGGGTAATGGTTTCCCATTTTGGTTTTAATTTATATTTCCCTCATGACTAATAATTCAGATATCCATATGCAAAACAAAACAAAACAAACTCGGACCCATACCTCATACCACATAAAAAAAATCAAAATGGATCATAGACTTTTGTATGCTTATATTTCCATGTACTAAATATTTTCTTTGGTAAAGTACCTTTTCACCAGATCTTTTTTTTTTAAAAAAGATGACCGGTAAGGGGATCTTAACCCTTGACTTGGTGTTGTCAGCACCACGCTCACCCAGTGAGCAAACCGGCCATCCCTATATAGGATCCGAACCCGTGGCCTTGGTGTTATCAGCACCACACTCTCCCGAGTGAGCCACAGGCCGGCCCGTAGGTTTTTTTAATAGATGTTATTTATCAATCTTGAGGAAGTTCCTGTTGTGAATTGATTGAATTGTGTCCCTCAAAGTTCATATACTAGAAGCTTAATTCCCACTGTAAATGCTGAGGTTGGGAAATCCTATTATGGTAGTTGAAAGGTGGGGCCTTGAAGAGGTGATTAGATTGTAGGACCGTGCCAGAATGAATGGATTAATAATGGTGGTCAGGGGCGTGGCTCTGAGAGCTTTAAAAAAAGAACACATGAGAGGTTAGATTGGTCATAATCCTTTTTATGTATTGTTTGTTACATTCAATTTGATAAATTTTGCTCAGAATTTTTATATCTATATTCATGATAGACATTGGTCTGTAGTTTCTTATAATGTTTTTGTCCACTTTTGGTAACAGGGTAAAGTTGGCCTCATAGAATGAGTTGGAAAATATTCCTTCCTCTTTAATATTCTGGAAGAGCTTCACAGGATTGGTTTCATTTCTTCCTTAAATGTCTGGTAGTTCACCAGTGAACCCAGCTGTATCTGGAGTTTTCTTTGTGGAAAGGTTTTTAACTACAAATTCAGTTTCTTTAATAAATGTATTCAAGTTATCAATCCATCTTCGAGTAAGTTTGGTAGTTTGTATATTTAAGGAATTTGTCCATTTCATCAGATTTGTTGAATTTATAGAAATAAAGTTCCTCAAAATATTTATTGTCCTTTTAATATATGTAGAATATGTAATTATGCCATTTTTTTCATTTTCATATTGTGTCCTCTCTCCTTTTTTCTGTTCAGCCTTTTTTTCTGTTGAACATGAAAATGGTGAAGCAATTGCACCAAAATGGTTTATCAATTTCATTGATCTTCCCTAAGTATAAGCTTTGATGGCACTGATTTTTCTCTATTGTTTTTCTGCTTTCTATATCACTTGCCTTACATTCAATATTTATTATTTCTTTTTCTTTTGCTTACTTTGAATTTAATTTGCTCTTCATTTTCTAGTTTCTTAAGGTGGAAGCTGGAGTCATTAATTTGAGACCTTTCCTCTTCTCTAATTAGACATTTAGTGCTATAAATGTATGATGACCAGCACTTTGGGCTTTGAATATCTTTCTCCCTGAAATCTTTCTGCCTCCTCACACTCTGCTAAGGCTCACATGCAGCCCTGAGAGAGTAGATTCTGGAGCCAGACTGCTCTGGCAATAATGTTGACACTGCCACTTAGTAACTGTGTAACCTTGCACAAACTATTTGACCTCTGCATATCAGTTTCCTTGTCTGTAAAATGTAGATATTAATAGTAGCTACCTGTGATGGTTAATTTAGCCATGGTGCCCAGCTGTGTGATCAAACATTATCATGGATGTTACTGTGAGGGTGTTTTTGGATGAGAATAATGTTTAAGTGGGCAGACTTTGAGTAAAACAGATTCCCCTCCATAATGTGGGTGAGCCTCATCCAATCGGTTGAAGGAATTCTCCAGCAGATGGGCTTTGGCCTTGAACTACATGCCATGGACTAAATGGTTATGTCCCCCCAAAATTCATATGTTGAAATTTGATTATCAATATGATGGTATTAGATGAGACCTTTGGGAGGTGATTAGGTCATCCCATTTGGGATGAGATTAGTACCCTTATAAAAGAGTCCCCAGAGAGCTCCCTTGCCTCTTTCACCATGTGAGGACACAGCTAGAAGGCACTGTCTATGAACCAGAAAGCAGGCCATCACCAGACACTCAATCTGCAGGTGCCTTGATCTTGGACTTCACAGCCTCCAAAACTGTGAGAAATAAATTTCTATTTTTTATAAGCCACCCACTTTATAGTATTTTTGCTATAGCAACCTGAACAAACTAAGACACAACAACATTGGCTCATAGGGTTATCCTGAGGATTAAATGAATTAATACATGCAAAGCATTTAGAGCAGTCTGTGCACATATTAAACACTCAGTAAATGTCAGCTGCTGTAATTACCACCATCATCATCATCACCACCATTATTATTATTCTGAACATAACTACTGTCTTTAGCACCCATTCTCCTTGTTGCTGTAAGCTACTCGTTTCCAAGGCCCCCATATTCAGTAGGGACACTGTCACCCACATATGGATGAAAATCTGCAGTTTGAAAAACCCTGTAGCAAACCTTGTTGACAAGATATAACTGACTGGCATAACATTAGCTAAGAAGGAAGCCAGCTTCCTGAAAGGGAGAGGGGACATCAGGAGGAAAAGAAAGGAAAACAAGATGAGGTGACTTGGCCCTTCTTTTGTCATTGTCCTATCATTTGTCCTATCACACAAAGTCTCTCTGAAGTACAGGCACATTTGGCAAAGCTAGGAGAGGGACACTTCTGGTGGGCCAGGCTGTCTTCTAGACTCAGATTCAGGGTGGTGAGAGATACTGATGGGATAGAAGCCACTTTGCTGCAATTGCTTCACTATTTTCAGGTTCAATGTCCTGTTCCCCAACAACCCCTCTCATAATCTTCCTTTTGCAAAGCAGAACTGAGCAGAGGCCCCAGAAGCACAGTACCTCACAGTGAGGGAGATTCTTGCTGCCCAGGGGTAAGGTGAAACGGCCCAAGAAAATTTTGTAGCTCTTTATACACACTTTCAGTCACCTGAATTCTCTCTCTGAAATACCGGAGGCAAGCCACTTGCTTTCGAAGTTTTCTAGACTGTGGTCCTAAATCATTAGCAAAATCATTATAGAAAGAGGATGGACTTTTGTTCACTCGTTCTATAAATATTCACTAAATACTTAACAATTTGCCAGGGTCTGAGTGGTACCGACTAATGGGCAAGGTATATATAAAAAATTCTATAAAGTTTTAAAGTATTAAAAGTTTATGTGAACTCTAAGCAATTGGCGCTGGCCAGTTACCAAGATGTTATAACACCATGGTCAACGGTTCAGATCCTTGTTCTAGCCTACCACCAAAACAAAACAAAACAAAACAAAAACTTTAAGCAACTGACTTAATACAAATCTTTCTGTATTTACCCACGAAAGCCTTTTCCTGGATCCCAGAATGAAGATAACATGGAGCACAGAGCCACAGCTATCTCCCAGCTCATGTCACCAGTGAGGAATAAACCTTCGTTGCTGTAAGCCACTGAAATTGGAGTTATTTGTTACCCCTGGCATAAACTAGACAAAACTAACTAATACAGCAGCCATGTTTTTCATCATGCAAGCTATAAAGAATCAGAAAAAGACTGCGTCCATTAACAGTCATTTAATGAGTCCTTGTACAAACACCAGTGACAAGTTGAGAGCTAATGAAAGAAAAAGAAAAAACCATAAGAACCATTGAGAAATGAAAGCGGGATTAGTCTATAAGGTTATAAGGAGGAGGTGATGCTTGAATGGCAACTAGTATCATAGACTTCAAACGTTAATATTTTCACAATACGAAGTAGACAATAGTTTATGTAGAGCTTCACATTTCACAAAGCAGTTTTAAAATCACCCTGAGCCTCTACTCCCAGGTTTTCCATCCCAAAGTCTCTTCTTTCCCCCACATCACATTAAGTACCTGATAATACAACACACTGTTTTTAATCAGGATAAAATTTGAGGTGGGAAGGACTGGACAATGCTGATTAGCATAATCTCCCCACCCACACAGCACCCCCCCAAAATTCCGGGCGGACAAAGGCTGACGTCAGCCGACCCCCTCCCCATTTTGTCCTCCACCCTTCCCGACAGGGCAAGCGGTGGAATTGCGGAAACCTGAAGAGGGGGTGAGCGTGATTGGTGGGCCCTGCGTCACGTGACGATCACTACATGGATTGGGCTCGTAGGAGCCGGAAGTGCCGCGCGCGGAAGGGTGATTTTAGTGGGGTCGGGGTGGGGAGGGAGTTAGAGGCTTGGGGGAGGAGCCTGGGGCCAGCTGCTGTCCGGGTCCTGCCAACAATCGGGTCCAAGACTCTGGTCCCGTAGTGTCGCCGTCCATACGCTGCTGTACTACAGAGACCAGTCGCCAGTCTGCCTGGCAGGAGAAGCCGCCCGCAGAAGCGGCCTCGGGGAATGGAAGCGGAGAACGCGGGCAGGTAGGCCGGGGCGGGCCGCCGCCCCTCCCTCACGCCCCTCGCGGTGGGCCGGCGGGGGCGAGTGCGCACACGCAGGGGTCTTTAAATACCGCGGCCGGAGCACAAAGGCCGGGGCCGCGCGTGCGCACCGCGGGGCTGCTTGGACCCCTCCCCCCCTCCTCACCGCGCGGGCGGCCGGGGCAGCGCCGAGGGCCGCCGAGTGTGGCTGGACCCCTCTTTAGTTCTCCTGATAACCTACTGGCTTTAGAATATATTTGCAAGCAGTCAGCAGTCTCTGGTTAATATCTCTTTCCAGATGTCGTTCTTGGCCACATTTCCCTTCACCCTCCATTACCATGCAAAGAGCTGTAGAGATCGAGTGTCACACGTATCCAGCTCCAGTTTTCACTTTAAAGTTAGTAGATTTACTGTGGCTTCTTCTCCAAAAGTTTACCGAAAGCAACGTTAGGGGTCACACGATAGATAATATCGCTATGGGAATATGTATAACACTCTTTGAAAAGTCAATCTAAAAATTGTCTTTGAGGGCCGGCCCCGTGGCTCACTCAGGAGAGAGTGGCGCTGGTATCGCCGGTGGGTTCAGATCCTATATAGGGATGGCTGGTGCGCTCACTGGTTGAGCGTGGTGCGGACCACACCGCGCCGAGGGTTTTGATCCCCTTACCGGTCAAAAAAAAAAAGAAAAATTGTCTTTGAGTTTTCCAGTGGTTTGGGGGACGATCTTAAGGTCAGTGTCCTTTGGGAGTGTTAGGTAAGTTAAGAGAAGGTTTTGCAAAAACAGATTTAGAGATTTGAACTCCTGGCAGAAAGCTAAATGAGAAAAGTAGATGTGATTACAGAATCCTTAAATAGAAAAAGAGTGATGGTTTACATTGAGATAAAATACTATTAGATATAACAAAGAGTTATCCTGACTCTGAGTGGCCAATGGGTGCTGAACTTAAGCAAGACACGACACTTCTATGAGTCTGCTTATGTCTGTTAAAAAAGGATATCTCGAATTTGGTTCTGACATGCTGCAAATTGGTGTTGTCTGGATAGGACAAGGGCTACTGCGAGGCTAATGTCTCAAATCCTACTCACAGCACCAGTTGTCTAGCTCTTAACCCTGTTCATGACGCCAATTGTAAAGTTAGGTGACCATGCTAGTTGTCACGGCTCTTTTACCTGCTGGTAATCCTGCACCGACTGGGTCGATTGTTGAGCTCGGACTCAATTCACAAGCCCATTCACAGACTGGGTCACAAACCCTTCACACGCCAGGCTGGGTCACCAGACCCCTTCACGCAGGTGTGTAAGCTAGGCAACCGGCCACATAGTCCTTGGAAGCCGCAGGTCTGGAAAAACATTGCCATGCAGGGTGGGCACCCGAGGCAGTAAAACACCAGCCAAAGTGGCACCACCTTGCAGGCATACTTACTCCACCTACACACATACAATGTTTACGGAACCACCCTGAACTGGCTCTGAGGCGAGGGGAGCCTGACCAAATTGTTCCATTTTCCCAACAATCCACACCTTCAGGGTCCCTTGCCGTATGATCTACGTGTTCAGAATCTTATTTCCGCAGTGTTCCCTTAGCAAGGGTAAATGACCCTTATATTTACATAACCTATTGTCTGTTCAGTATGCCTTAAGGCTTGCAGGTCTGTCCTTTTAACTGTCAGCTGCATATGTCCAGTTAGTAGTAACCATTGGTGTGATCCTCCATGCAAATCGTGTAGTCATACCGATGGGCAGTTCAGTGCATATTCAGCAGGCCGATATGTTGATCACACGACTCTGGTGTAGTGCCTGCAAACCAGAACACTACAGGCGAAAAGACAGGAGAGTTATTGGTACCAATAGGGGAAGTTCTCGCCCCTCTGGTAAGATACATGCCAGTTTGCCATCCTGAGAAATTGCAGGAGTAGGTATCTTACCTGGCTTATGATACCATACTTTATCTGCTAACACTGTTGGATCTGTAGGGTCTACATGTAACAGTATAGGGGGACTCATAATTGGCCATAATGATAATACAAATGTGCCCTTTGGAATAGAGCACTCATCTGTTCCAGGCCATGTCACCTTTACTCAAGGAGGCCACATACTTGTCACCCAAGGTGAAACTTGCAAGCCTTCCTCTAATCCTTTTCCCTAAGGTCCTATTAAACCTACCCAGCATATATGGGGTCTTTTATTCTCCAAGGCCATTCCCATTGTACTGTCTGTCCCTGTTGCAAACAGGTTGGGGCCAGTAAGAGAATATTTCTATTCTTGCCATATCCTGGCTTCAAAAGCTTATCTTTAGTGGTAATTTGCAGCTGTATAGGTGCTGCAGCTGTGTGCAACAGAGCTTCCACTAGGGAGTTCGCCCTTGCAGAGTCTCTCATTTAGAATTCTGACTGTTGGCCATAATCGCCGTGCCCTCCCCTTCAGGGATGGGGGTTGGGTAGATAAGCCTTAGTCCCTTTTTTAAAAGGCCTTCGTACCAATCATTCCCGCTGCCTGGGGATAATATGGCACATGTAACTTCCACTGAATGGAAAACTGTAGCCTCCACCTCCATGGGTAATGGTTGTGTCAAAGTTTCCTCCACAACCTCTGCTAGGCCTAGCACAGTTTGCAGCTCTTTGGACAGAGGACTCATTGACACAGTGCTCCTTTGTTCTATATATGCTCCCCATTTAGACAAAGGGGGAGTCTGAGCTACACTTCTTTGAGAGTTGGTTGCCCACGTGTGCAGCCAACCTATTATAGGGTATGTCATCCTTACTAGGACTTTGGCAGTTCCTGTGATAGCTTCAGTGGCTATCAAGGCAGAATACACAACTGCTAACTGCTTTTCTATTAGGGTGTTGTGCACTTCAGCACCCTTCCTGAGCTGAGACCAGAATCCTACAGGTGTGCAGAATCAGTCTTGTCTCTGCCTCAAATCCCATCCTAACCCCTCCTGGGTTATATGTATGTCTAACTCAAACGGCTTAGTGGGGTCTGTCACTTGTAAAGCTTGTACTTGCTACATTGCCTTTTTCATAGCCCGATAAGCTTATTCTACTTCCTCAGTCCAATCCCAGAGGGCTCCTTTCTTTGTCAGTGCATATAGTGAGCATGCCATTTGGGCCATTTGGGGTACAAAAGCTCTCCAATACCCCAAAAGTCCCAAATATGTCTGTAGCTGAGCCACTGTTGTGGGTCGAGGGTATGCCTGTTATCTTATCTGTAATAGCTTCTGGGATGAACCTCATCTTACCCAAACAGACCACTCCCAGGAATTTGACTGACAGCCCAGGTCCTTGCACTTTGGCTGTGTTCACGGCCCACCCACATTGTTCCAAATGACTTAGCAGGGTTGGAGCTGCCTGGGTTAAATCTGCAAGAGAATCAAGGGTTAGTAACACATCATCAGTGTAGTGAAACATTGTAACCGTGCTGGGCCTAGTCCACTTGGGTAGGTCCCCAGCCACCAAACCATGACAGATGGTTGGGCTGTGCAGATAACCTTAGGGCAATACTTGAAAGGTCCACTGTCTTCCTTCCCACATGAAGGTGAACTGATCTTGGCTATCAGCTGAGATTGGAATGGAGAAAAAAGCATTTGCAAGGTCCAATACATAATGATAAAGATGGTTCTAGCTGACCCACCAAGTCGTGAACTGAAGGCACAGCTGCATGCAAAGGAGGCACTACTTTGTTCATTTCTCAATAATCTACAGGTACCATCAGGCTTTTTCACTGGCCATACCGGAGCATTAAATGGGCTTTGAGCCAGACGAATAATATCAACTTTCTCTAATTCCAATATAGTAGCACTTATCTCTCCATGTCCTCTCGGTAGGTGATACTGCTTTTCATTAACTACACGTCTTGGCTTGGGTAACATCTGTGGGTCATATTTAGCATATCCTTGTAACACAGGCTTTACTATCTGTATTTGCAGCCAAAACTCTCCAACTGTTGTTTGCAGGTGCAAACCATAAAGTACATCCGTTCCCAAGATGTATTCAGCTACAGGAGATGTATATACAGTATATACACGAGGAGGTAATCTTCCTATGCCCAATGGCAGTGACACAGCTTTGACCTCAGTACTATGTTTTCCATAGCCATCTCAACGAACTGTGGTCCCTGGAAACTTATCTGCATTGCCATATATCAGGCTACATTCTGCACCTGTATTCACCAATGCCAAAACACACTGCACATTCGTCCTCGACCAATATATTGCCAATTTAGCATGAGGCCTCTGGTCCTTGCCTGCCCCCAAAAGACGAGTACCTTGGCCTGCTCCCTAATCAGAATGGAACAGTTCATCCGCCTCCTCAGGGGCAACCAAAAAGTCCTTTAAACCACTGAGCATACCTTGCTATCTGTTTCCCAATGTTTGGTGAAACACTGTTCAGGGCGGAATTGCTGCCACAAGACAAACAGAACTGCATTTGGCTGCCGGTTAATTTTCTTTTTATCAGCCCCTGCTGCAAGCAAGTCAAGCCACATCTGCTTATGGCTAGTCTTGCTTGGTCCCTCTGGGATAAAATACCGAGTACTTCTTGAGGGTTTGGTCTTAGCCACCTTTTGGACCCCTTTTGCTTGTCTTCTATCCTCTACTTCACCCAAGCCAGCTATCATGGTCGTTATCTCATGTATAGGATGACCAATGTATGGGGCCAGTATGGCCATCAGCAACCCAAAGGACATTGATGGGGCATTTCACATTGATGGGGCATTTCACAGTGTCTCTCATGCTGCCTGTAAAGTTCTCATCGTCCTGGCCACGAGTGTTCACATTAAACATGGACTGCCACATCCCCAGCTCTCAAATGATTTGGACCAGCTCAGCATACATTTGCCATTTACTAACAGCCTTGGGCAGTTCTCCAGCATTTGCCCACATGGTTCAGGCAGCTGCATTCACCCAGTCCATCAAGGAGTGATTACCTCGTCCGGGTGCATATCTGTGGCTATTTTGCAGCCGTTGCCTCAGGGATGGGTGCAAGGTGATGGAAGCCAATTTCTCCACCTCCTCACCAGAGCACATTTCACTATCCACCTGTAGGTCTCATAACAGCAACAGCCAAGCAGCCAGGGTCTCTCCATGTTTCTGCCTGAACTGTCTCCACAAGCCAACCAGTTCAACCTGGGTATATAGGACATAGGTAGTGAACTGGGTCACCTGTGGATCACCCACCAGTTGTCCGTCCAGTCCCATAAGCTGCTTGTGCCTCAATTTCTCATGCACAACAGGTTGTGCCTGGAGATGCTTGGTTTCCCCCAATTCACCATTGGGTTGGTTGTCTTCCCTGGTGTGAGGGGCAGAAGTGGCCAGTTGCCGCATGTTGTCCTCCAGGACATTTATCCATGCTTCCAATGACTCTGCTTTCTGCCTCGAATCTGCCAGTAGCTGCACATCATCTCCCAACAACTCTGCTTTCTGCTTCAGCTTTCAATCAGTTTGCAGCAGAGTGAGCAAAAGCCAGGCTCCGGTCAGCAGAAAAGTGGCCACTGGGCACCACACACTCAAAGACAGCCACATTTCTTCCCCCTCCCAAGGGATTTTCTGCCATAGTACCTGGTCTATGCTGCCTTACAGTACAGTGTGCAGCACAGGTCCCGGTCAATAGAAAGGTGGCCATAGGGCACAGCATATTCACAAATAGCTACATTTCGTCCTTCCAAGGGCTTTCAGCTCCTGTATCTGCTCAGAGTCCTGTCGCAGGCTACGCAAAATGTGGCGTAATCCTGCTCAACTATGCCAATTTGTCTGGCAAAATCCTGCCGACTACACCAATTTGTCTGGCTACAACAAGGGCTACTGCGAGGCTAATGTCTCGAATTTTGCTCACAGCGCCAGTTGTCTAGTTCTTAACCCTGTTCGTGATGCCAATTCTAAAACTAGGTGACCATGCTAGTTGTCGTGGCTCTTTTACCTGCCGGTAATCCTGCACTGACTGGACCAATTGTCGAGCTCAGGCTGGGTCTGGAGCTCCCAGACCCCTCAAGCCCATCCACAGACTGGGTCACAAACCCTTCACTTGCCAGGCTGGGTCACCAGACACCTTCACACAGGTCTATAAGCTAGGCAACCAGCCACACAGTCCTTGGAAGCCGCAGGTCTGGAAAAACATGGCTGCACAGGGTGGGCGCCCGAGGCAGTAAAACACCAGCCAAAGTGGTGCCACCTTACAGGCGCACTTACTCCACCCACACACATAAAATGTTTACGGAACCACCCTGAACTGGCTCTGAAGTGAGGGGAGCCTGACCAAATTGTTCCATTTTCCCAACAGGCATTAATGTGGAAAGGGTGTACTTAACCAAAATAGTCTTAGCTTTTAGGAAAAGAGATATATGTAAAGTGTGTGCTTTATCCTGACTTTGTGGATCAAATCCTAGAATAAAGTACTGTACACTTCTTTCCTAAAAGAACTGTAAAAGTAAGGGATTCACTAGAACTTGTGGAAATCTCTGCTACCCTTGTGATCTTACTTCAGTGCAGAATTAAAACCTGGGCAAAGCCTATCATCAAATGAACTACACATTATAAGACCTTATTCAGAGTCTTACAGCAAAATAATTGGATTCTGGTACACTGTTTAGCTCCAGGCTGTGACTTACATTGTCATACCTTCATTTATAGGTGTATATTCCATTTTTTGAATTTTTTGTTTGCAAAGCTTTCACCTTCAAGACATATGGAAAATTCTGTGTAATACTCTAAAGAGTTTATTCTTGGGGGTTCTGAAATGACTCAGATCCAGGTAATCCTGAGAAAGTGAATTCTCTGTTATACTTGACTTTGTGCTAATCAAGGAATGGAATTATGGGTATAGTAAATTTACTTTTTATTTTTAGAAGATTAATTTCAAAACGTTCAAAAAAATTCCATGGATATAGACTCTTTTAAAAAGGGAAAATAGTTCAAGAGTTTTAAAAACCCCTTACAGTCTAAACCAGAGAGGGGAAAAAAGTGAAAACTAGTATGTTTCCACTGAGCTCAAGCATGAAAAAAACATTTACCAAAGATGGAAAGTAGGATGCCAAATGAAAAATGACTGGAAGAGAGTGACATGGACCACTACGAATACAGAAATACAGACAGGAAAGGTTAACCTTCAAATGAGATCAGGCTTTCTAGAAATGTTAAAGAGCCCAGGAAGGACTGTTTTAATGAGATCTGAACAATGAGAAGGGAAAAAAGTTTGAAGTTTTCTGCCCAGTCCAGTGGCACAGTGTCAGTACACAGAAAATGTAAGTACTTAGTTCTGATTTTGATTTTTCATCTCCTCTGTTAAGGAAGGTGATTATCAGACTAGAAATGGCAGAACAAATGTCTGAAAGAGATTTAAAGCTCAAGATCAATGAGCACGTTTAAGAGAACTTTTAGCTGCTCTAACAGAAATCATATGTCCTGGCCTGGATGAGTTGTATTTCAAAAGAGAGGCCAGATTACAGCGGTCTTTAAGGACTTGTAGAGAACAGTGCAGGGCCTGAAGTCGGGAAATAATCACATGGGTCTCTGTTCTTTCCAAAGGTAGAATCTGTCCTCTATAGACATTGATTCTAAACAAAATTTTTACTTAGCATTGGTTACTGAGCATTTTTAAAAGGAACTCGTGACTACTAGGCTACAGTATAAGTTCAGAAAAAAGCAAGACATATACAGTATTAGTTAGCATCAGGGGGATGTTGACAGGAGGTACCTAAAATTGTCTTTTTATTATTATTATTATTATTATTATTATTATTATTATTATTATTATTATTGTAGATTTACTAAATTTTGTTTTTTAGGTTTTGGGGTTTTTTTTTTTTTTTTTTCCTTTTTGTCTTTTTTCGTGACCGGCAACGGATCGCAACCCTCAGTGTCGCGCCCGTACCAGACTGGGACCGGCAACAGGATCGCAACCCTCGGTGTTGCTCCCGCACCTCACTCAGCCAGTGAGTGGCCGGTCTGTATGTGGGATCCGAACCCTCAGCGGGAGCACCGCCACGCTTCCCAAGCGGCGCACTATAGCAGTGCGCCACCGGGCCGGCCCCATTTGGGGGGTTTTTTCCTGCAAAAAGTTTGTTTCCATTTGGTCCAAGGCTTGGGAGAGGGCTCCAGGGTGGTTAAAAGCTGCCTAGTGCCTAGAGCATGAGACTCAGGCAGAAGTCCTTATACCAGAAGGTGCAGAAAGACCCCTTAAAGGCTGCTGGGCTCTGGCAGCTCCTAGTCATGCTTGAGGGTGAGCCTTTTGAAGAGATATTCACCCAGCCTGTCCTTGGTGCAGGCCAGCCTGAGGAAATTAGTCAGGTGGTCGCCCATCGTCTTGATGAGTATCACTTCCTCATCTAGGAAGTGACTCTCCTAGAGATCACAGAGGTGGGGATCTGTGTGGGCAGAACCGAGAGTGTGAAGATCCAGAAGGGCCTAGTTCAAGTTGCTCTTCAGGGCCATGGCAGATTCTGGGTCATCCAGGGTTTCACCCCACTCATCTTGAGACCATTTCTGCACATCCTGGAAGAAGGCACAGCCGCCACACTGGTTCTGCATCTTCAGGAGGTGCTGGGCACCAACTTGCAGAAGAAGTGGCCCACACCCCATAGAGCCACATTGTCGTGGTTGAAATAGAAGCTGAGGGAGGAGTACAGGTAGGAGGCCTACAGATGCAGATTGACTAGGCACTCAACAGTGGTCTCCACCTTGGTGGAATAATTCTGATGAATCTGGGAGCTAACGGTTGGTTGTCAGTATGGACCTAACCGCAAAAAAAATGGTATTCATTGGTCATTGAAGCAGAAGGTGACCGAGAAGATGTTCCCAGAGGTCATGAATCAAGAAGACATTGGAGGGTGGTTGGAAGCTGGAAAAGAGGGAGTCCCTGGGTGTGTTCCGTCCAAACACTGTTGAAGTAAGAGATCTGCGGGACCTCTGGGTAGGCATGCTGCCAAGTGTTTTACATATGCCGATTAATGTAATCCTCATAACCAATGAATTAGGTGCTGTAATTCCCATTTTACAGATATGGAAGCTGGAGGATAAAGAGGTTAAGGAACTTGCCCACAGAGCTAGTAAATGGCAGAGCCCAAAACTGAATACAAGTGGTCTGGCTTCTGACTGCCTCCCTTGCTGACAACTGCCATACCACTTTTCTTTGTGTGCCAAATGAAGCTGGACTGATGGCAGTTCAGTTAGGTGAAATAAAAAACTGGTTTCCTACTGAAAGAATGAAGGGTAGACTAAAGAGTGGTCTATACTGATGCCATGACGTTCTAGCCCCAACTTTGTTCTTTTTAACATTTTAACAACTTCAAAGTGCTGATGGCATGGGGTTTGTGGAATTGACAGATTGAATTAGAGTCCACCTAAATCCTGACTGGCTGGAATGGTGAATCATCTTTTACAAAAGGAGGCACAATCCTGTACTCAGGTACAGAAAAGTCAATGGTAAAGTGTTGGATGAGGGAGAAGTAATATAAGGGCAGTTTTCATAGATGGTAAACCAGTATGAATCAACAGTATAATGCAGGTGCCAGTAAAGCTAATGTAATGTGTTCTGTAGTTTGTCTCAAGAATGAGGCAGTTGATAGCCGTGCTCGGTTTCAGTCTGATGAGGCTCTGGAGTATTTTGTTGATTCTGAGCAGCAAAAAATAACCAAATAGTGAAGAAACTTGAAATCATATTGTGATGAGGAACAGTTAAATGAACTGGGGTCTCTGGCTTATTTTAATCTTTGTATTCACAGTTTCTAGTAGACTGTGCACATGGTGAATACACACTTAGCAGTATCAAATGCAGTCTTGTAATAGTTATGCAGTCCATCACAGTTTATATAACTAGCCCCCTTTAGGCAAGCATTTAGATTATGTAGCACTTACTGTTTTGAAAGTATTCAGGATTATATATGCTTAAGTGAAGATAATAAAACATATTCAGGAAATAGCAATTTATCCCCCTATTAGGTATATACCCAAAGGAATTGAAATCAGTATGCCAAAGAGATGTCCACACCCCAAGTTCATTGCAGCATTATTCACAATAGCCAGTATATGGAAACAACCTAAGTGTCTATCAGTGGATGAATGGATTTTTAAAATGTGATATATATACACAGTAGAATACTATACTGCCTTTAAAAAGCAAAACAAACAAACAAAAAATCCAGAAAATTCTGTGATTTGTCACAACATGGATGAACCCAGAGGACATTATGCTAAGTGAAATAAGCTGGACAAAGAGACAAAAACCATATGATCTCAATTAAATGCAGAATTTTAAAAAGTTGAACTCATTGAAATAGAATAGAATGGTGGTTACTAGAGGCTGAGGGCAAGGGAAGCAGGCTGGACAGGGAAAGGGGAGACACTGGTCAATGGGTAAAAAGTTACAGTTACAAGGAATAAGTTCTGGGTTCTGTTGCACAGCTGGGTGACTACAGGTTTTCTTTGTTTCCAACTTTTTTCCCCCGATACTATAACAATGTATATTTTAAAATAGTTAAAAGAGAGGATTTTAAATGTTCTCATCACAAAGAAATGGTAAATATTTGGGCTGGCTTCGTTAGAGTGTGGTGCTGATAACACCGAGGTCAAGAGTTCAGATCCCTGTATCTGCCAGCCACCTCCTTCCCCACAAAAAACAAAGAAATGATAAATATTTTAGGGTGATAAGTATGCTAACTAGCCTGATTTGATCATTCCACAATAGATACATGTATCACATGTATCAAGACTTCACATTGCACCCCATAAATATATAGTTATTTGTCAATTAAAAATAAAACTTAAAAAGTAAAAAAATTTTTAAAAAGAAAATAGCAACTTAAATCCTTACAATAGCATAAAATAACTGAAGATTAAAGAAGTTGGAGTCATTAATTTTAGAGAAACCCTTAAAGATTTAGTTTTTTGAAATCCAGCATATCTGAATTAAATAGACTTCTCAACTCTGTAGGGGGGGGAGTGTTTTGAGAAAGATTGTCAGAAAATACAGTTCATCAATTTCAGACAGCTATGAAAACCAATCTTGTGAGAACTGTAGTTCAGCAGAACAGGCGTGCAAATGGAGGCTGGGAGAGAAGAAGGGATAAAATGCAGGAAAAGGAGAGAGGTAGGGCAGAACAGAGGTAGTGCAGAACAGGGGACACACGTAAATGATGGGAGAAAAGTGAACACAGGGAAGTGAAAGCATCATTATGCTTATAAGTTTGGTATTAGGAAATTATAGAAAATAAAATATCTTCGGAGTCTGTTCTGAGTCTAGACACATATAGTCCTATTTTCTGCACGTTCTCAATGTATGTAGAAATCACTGAATCTAACCACTCATTTTCATGGTGAAGGACTGGAAGCTGGAGAGGATGAATGACTTGACTCATTGCTCTTTGTTGCTATCCCTCTCCTAGAGAGTTATTGTTCAGAAACATTGTAGAATTCTGAATTATGAAGTGACAAATATAAATGCAACAAATGTATTTAAGAAATATTTTCATGCTGAGATTAAAACAGGTTTATGCTGCTTACAAATTTAGCTATTATTTAAAAAATTAAATTATTCAGAACTCTTTCATTTCCTAGCATTCAAGTTCATGAGGTTTTTGTGTAGATATAACGCTTTTTTTCTGCCAAATAATAAGAATGTTGTAATCCATCCTCTTTTGTTTTGGCTGTTAGAAAGCTGTTGAGATGACCAGGCTAAATTTAACATTCAAAGATAGTATATCACCTTAGAACTAACACATTCTGTTTTCCATAGCTTTATTTTTCTTTTTCTGTTCTAACTTATCGTAAAGTGATGTTTTTAGAAAGATGAGGAGGTTCGTCATAATTATAGATACGTTGCTGGGGTTTTTTTTCAAAATTGATACATATCTCTAAGTACAAAAGTTCAGATTCTTTTTCTTCATTATGTTTTACATTTTATCCAGCCAACTGTGATTTCTAGAATTTTGATTTTCGGTTTCTGAGTCCCAGAATTTCTGAAGATGCTTAATGATTCCTAACTATACTAAGGTAGCCATAATTTATAATTTTTTTTTAAAGTGGAGAATGCTTTTTTAGTGTGAATGGTATCTACCGAATTTGTGTATTTTAAATTTGGATTTTGTGAAGTGTTCAAAGTGGGACACATCCAAGAAACTCTGAAAGTGGTAGCAAGAAACATGGGGGAGAGTGGTAGATAGATTGCCTTCCTGACCATGTGACAGACTAAGAATTCCTGCATTCTTTTGGCCACTCATTCATTGTGACCATGTCTTTACTTGTATATATTCAAATTAAAGGCGCTATTAGCATTTCAGGTAAAATGCCATTACCCACAATCAAAAGTTGCAGCCCGTTTTATCAAAATTTCCACAGGTTAACTGCTAAAGATCTCTTGATCTAACCTAGCCATATACAACTCCTCACTAGAATATTTAAATCATAAACACGTAACAACCAATATTCTAACAATTTATTGAAAAGAGCTGCTAATAGTATTAAAGAGAAGAAGTGTGGAAAACAGGGGACATTTTTTCTGCCAGGCAGGTTTCTAAACACTTCATTTCTCTTTGTTTTTACATTTTAACTTCTAGTCCCTGTGTACATAGTTTCCCCATGTGCAGTCTTAGTTTGCAGTACTGTTTTGTATTCTTTTACACTTTAAAATACATATTAAATTTTCTGCTTTTATATAATATCAATAAATTTAATTTTTTTTTTTTCCTTTTTGAGACCGGCAGCACCGCGCTCAGCCAGTGAGCGCTGTGAGCGCACCAGTCATCCCTATATAGGATCCGAACCCGCAGCAGCACTCCCAGCACCGCACTCTCCCAAGTGCGCCACAGGCTTGGCCCAATAAATTTAATTTTTAATAGATAATATTTTCTCATGTTAATGTACTATAGTTTACTAAATCATTGTATCATCTTTATTTTTTTTAATAATCTGAGAACAATATATTTAAAGAAATGAAACTTTTAAGATATCGTATAATATTTTTCTCACTAATTCTTAACCTTTTCTTTACCAACTTACCCTTAAAGATAGCTCGAAGTCAAAAATGCCTCTCCAGTGGTTTGTCCATTGGGATTGTGCCCCTATTTATCTTTGAGCATCCAGCATTCTGGCCTAGCCACCCACAAGTGGTCCATAACCCTGTGTCTCCCTGAGCCATTTAAGCTTATCCAGGGAATGCTTTATTGCCTTTTTTTTCCCTTAACAATTTTATTGAGATAATGATTTACATACTACAGAGTTCATCCATTTAAAGTGTTCTCATTTTCCTTTTTAATCTCTGCTTTCTGGGCTCCCTACTCTCTTTCTCTTCATGTCGTGGAGGAAGAAAACTAATAAGTTAGAGTGTCTTGTCACAGAAAATATGACCTTTCTCTACAAATAGTAAACTGTACTTTTCCATTTTATTTCCTAGTGTTTTTTTTCCTCCTGTATGACATTATTTGGCATTAGCTATAATTTGAGTTTCATCAATATGTGATCGCTCCCCTAACTTTGTGCTGATGGCAACAGCTTGAGCTAGTGGCTTAAGGTCATCAGAAATGTTTTTTTTTGAAATTGTTTTCTTTGAAGGCCTACGTGGCTTTTCTTTGAACAGAGTTTAGATCGTGTTCAGAAGAGAAGTTTAGAGGGTTTTTTTCTTTTATAAATTCAACAGCTATTTACAAAATATCTGCTTCTAGTTTCTATTTAGTGGCTATCTTAGCCTTTTTATGCTGCTGGATAATTTATAAGTGGTAGAAGTTTATTTGGCACATGGTTCTGGAGGCTAGGAAGTCCAAGATCGAAGGGCTACATCAGGTGAGGGCCTTCTTGCTGTGTCCTAACATAATGGAAGGCATCAGGTGGTGAGAGAGAGACAGACAGACAGATAGACAGAAAAAGACACAGGGAGAGGGCCTAACTCATCCTTTTATCAGGAACCCACTCCTGCAATAACCTACTCCTGCAATAATGGCATTAATCCATGAGGCTCTGCCCTTATGACCTAATTACTTCTTAAAGGTCCCATCCCTCAGTAGTATTGCATTGGATATTAGGTTTCCAACACATGAATTTGAAGGGACACGTTCAAACCATAGCAGTGACAAACCCCCCAAAATACCACCAACAACAAAATAACAAATCTAGTAAAAAAATAAGTAAATAGGCAAGGAAGCCAAAAGAGAACCTTAAGTTAGATTGGAGGGGCTCTTTGTGACAAAATGATTACTGAAGGTAGGGACACAAATTGTATTTGTGAACATTTGAACCCTGTATGGTTGACAGGCCTTTCAAGTCTGTCTATTAGAAAATTCCCATGATCCCATTTCAGAGAAAGTACAGACTGACTTGACAGGACTGGTAAGTTTTATTGGTGACACATCTTGTCATTAAACAGTATGAGAATTAATGTTTGGCAAATAAGCACTCAGTAAAGGTTGGGCGAATGTGTGCGTACAAGAATAGATTTTCCTCCTCTCTCTCCTTCCCTATTTACTCTAAGTAAATATTACAGTCTGGTTACAGAATGTTTGGATCCTGAAGATATTTTTTTTCATCTGATCATTTAAACTTACATTTGGGTAATTTTATTGTTATTGTATCTTATACTTAATTTTTCTTTCAGCTATTCCCTTCAGCAAGCTCAAGCTCTTTATACCTTTCCATTTCATCAAATGACAGCTGAAGCTCCTAGGATGGCGGTTATAAATGAACAGCAAATGCCAGCAGAAGTTCCAGCCCCAGCTCCTGCTCAAGAACCTGTACAAGGTATTTTTCACCATGATAGTTTAGAAAAATAGATATTGGATCAGCCAACTTATGTAAGAAAGGGCTTTATGATGAATTTTAGATCTATTTTAGTGTTAAAAAATGTAATCCACTTTTTAAGTATTTAGTATTTGCTAAGCACTGTGATAGATTCTGGGGAATAAAAGAACATGGATCCTGTCTTCAAATATCTTACAACCTAATAGAGGAAATTAATAAGTGAACACATTATACCTCAGCGTACTAGGTGGTAAAGAGGTACACAGGATGAATGCTCTGAGTTTGTGAGATTGGCACCTAACTTGGACGGAGGGTTCAGAGGCAGCTTCTCAGAGCAAGGAAACAATACCAGAGCTCTGAAATTCCAAGGGTAAGGAGACTTCATCCCATGAAGAACAGAGTGGGTAGGATTCCAGGCTGAGGGAGCAGCATGCGCCAAGGCACAGACATGAAGAAGCATGACACAGTAAAAAAAAGCAGTGATTCTGTTCACAGGAGTCTGGAATGTAGCAAGGAAATGGTGAGAGATGAGGCTGGATGGGGGTAGTTGAGGCTTGTTTTTTATCCAGAATAGAGAATGTCTATTCTGTCCCAAAGGCAATAGGGAGTTGTTGAGAGAATGTAAGCAAAGTACTGATTTAAGTAGATTGGCATTTTAAAAAATCAGTCTGGAAATATTATAGAGGATAGACTGGGTGATAGAGAGCAAGGCAGAAGTTGGAGGCAAGGAGTAGATTAGATTCTATTTGAATAAACTGGGGAAGAGATGAGAACATGAAGGGGTGGAGAAAGACAGAATTAGGAAATACTCAGGAAGTAGAATTACCCAGCCATGGTTAATGGATTTCATGTGGGGGCTGAGGGAGAAAGAGGTGTCTGGAAGTAACTCCCAGGGTTCTGGCGTAGGTAGTTGATTGAAGGAAGCACCATTCACAAAGACAGCGATTTAAAAGAGTAGGAGAGTAGATTTTGGGGGGGTGGGCGGTGGAGAGAAGGTAATGATTTTCTCCAGTGTCGCAGTATTTCTGTGAGAAATGTGTTCAGAATTTCGTTTAAGATTCCAGGAACACACCTAACTCCAGTGCATTGGAGATACCTCCTGTACTGGTCTCTACCATGTTTCTGGACAGGGAGCACTAGGACTTGCCCAGCTACAAGCCAGTGGTGGTGGATCCCTTGGCATAGGGAGTGGCTAAAGCAGTATGAGGCAGTAGTGATGAAGGACTACCTTGATTCTGCCAGACTTGGTGGGGGACATCAAAGAAGAGTAGAACAGGGTATGGGCCTGAGAAATTAGGAGAGATGTTAAAGAATTAAGGGTCAGAAACCAAGGCTTCCTATTGGGTAATTTGGTCAGATGTTCTCAACCCTGGTGATTTTGCCCCACCAGGGACATCTGGCAGTGTCTGGAGACATTTTTGATTATCATAACTGGCAGACTATTACTAACATCTAATAGGTAGAGGCTAGGGATGCTGCTGTTAAATGTTCTATGATGTGCAAAACAGCCTCCCACAACAAAAAATTATCCATCCTAAAATATCAGTAGTGCAGAGGTTGAAAAACTCTGCTTTAGGTCCTGGGATCGGATCCCTAGTCTTACCTTTTGATAAATACTGCCAGCCCAGAGATTTCACCCTCAGCACCTCTGAATTCACCTCTGTCACTGTGAGTAGATCAGAATATACCTCACAATCTCTAAAACAAGCCCATGAACCATTTGAGGTTTCTCTACTACTGGAAATTATGGAGAAATTGAGTTAAAATGTTTCCCTTCCTTCCTGTTTTTCTATTTATTCTTACATTTGTTTACTTTATTATTTATGTATTTATATTTAAAATTCTTATAAAATGGTATGTAGAAACTTTGTATCCCCAGGGAGGCCAAGATGCCAAATAAGATTGTGTGGACAATCAATCTATGAGTATCATGTGAGTTTCTTCCCAAGAACGGCTTGCAGGGGAGGGAAAGTGTGGGGTAGGGCCTGCATGAACCTAGTTCTAGGGTGAAAGAAGGGGAAGATATTGCAGAGGAGATTGATGTTGGGCAATATAATAGTGTAGTTTTGGGGAGATAGGTCAAAAGGCAACTTTTTCATAGGCTGACTCTTCTGGGAAAGCTGCTAAAGTTTCTAAGTTAAGGTTTTCTTCATCTATATTATGGAAATCATTGTGTTTCAGAGGCTCCAAAGGGAAGGAAAAGAAAACCCAGAACAACAGAACCAAAAAAACCAGTGGAACCCAAAAAACCTGCTGAGCCAAAAAAATCTGGCAAGTCCACAAAATCAAAAGAAAAGCAAGAAAAAATTACAGACACATTTAAAGTAAAAAGAAAAGTAGACCGTTTTAATGGTGTTTCAGAAGCTGAACTTTTGACCAAGACTCTCCCTGATATTTTGACCTTCAATCTGGACATTGTGATTGTAAGAATTTTTGTCCTTGTTTGATTTTATAAATAACATTGGTAGATTAGCTTAACAGTTGTCCTTGCAAATAGCATTTTGCTGAAAATCATTTCTAAGAATCCTTTTAGTGGTAAATGGTGTCACCGTAATGAGGTTGTATTATATGGGAGTGCTCTGAGGGTGGGCTCCAGATTGGGGCTGTTTGGGTTCAAATCCTGTCACAAGGTATATAATCTTGGACAAGCCTTAATCTTTCTAAACACCAGTTTCCTGACCGATGAGACAGAAGTGTGATACTAATACCTCCCTCACAGGGTTGCAAATAAATGAAATAATCCACATGAATCACTTAGATTGCTCGATACCTGTGAGTACTCCATAAATGATAGCACTGATTTTGAACTTCTATTTTTGTCAGTAACTGTAAGAAACATCAGCATGTGAACAATTGTGTAGGTGATGTAGAGTAAGGTATATGTTGGGAGTGAGAACCAGACTTGTGGCTGGACATGGGCTCAGACTGATTGATTGCTCTAGGACCTCCCTCTTTCCAGACTGAAGGCAGTCCGGTTGGGTGAGGCTATGGGGGCTGGAGTCATGAGGGAATGAATCGGGTTTGTAAAAACCGCAGCAAGGACCGGCCCATGGCTCACTTGGGAGAGTGTGGTGCTGATAACACCAAGGCCAAGGGTTCAGATCCCTATATAGCTGGCCGGTTAGCTCACTTGGGAGAACATGGTGCTGACAACACCAAGTCAAGGGCTAAGATCCCCTTACCGGTCATCTTTAAAAAAAAAAAAAAAAAAAACCACAACAAAACCTTTAATGTAAAGGAAATCTCTTTCCTCCTTGTGGAATACTTTGTTAAGATCAAGAGTAGTAATCGATCAATGGTATTGCTTATGATGATAGATTAAATTTGTATTTTAATCAATTCAATTTTGTCTACCACTTCTTTATAGAAGCCATAGGCTTTAGCCCTACTTTTTGAGACTAAAATTTATATTATTTTGTTTTGTAGATCGGTATAAACCCAGGACTAATGGCTGCTTACAAAGGGCATCATTACCCTGGGCCTGGAAACCATTTTTGTAAGTGATTACTTTTTTATTAATTTATTTTCAAATTAGATATCTTTGTTAATAGGTTTTTTAAAACCAATTATATTTTTAAAAAGAGGGACTGTGTGTACATATACATTCATGTTTCATGTTTTCTCTTTGTGTGTGTGTATGTGCATGAAAATAAGGGTTTGAAATTATATGCCACTGTTAACATTTTGTTGTATGAGAATGGACAGGCATGAAAAAGAATAGTTTCTCTGTTCAAATTGTTTTCAATAAGTTTTACTTCTTTTTTTAAATGATTTTTAAAAAATTGTTATCTACAGACATTAGTAACATTAATATATCTTTGTGGCAGTGCAGACAGTATACTGACTTTTCCAGATTTCTGTTGATCTTATTTCCTAGGAGTGATGAAAGCATTGATCATTGGCAATCAAGTTGTAATAGTTATGAAATGCTGCCACTGGAGACATTCTCTACAGATACTTTGTATCTAGCTGAAAACAGTTGTAAAGACCCTCATACTATTAGAGTGACATTTAAAACCAATATAACTACTGTCGATTGTTGATTTATATATAAAGTCGTCTTACATATAAATTGTCTTAACACAGCATAGCAGAATAATGCATGCAGTAGGCCCTCAGGAAATACTAGTTGATTATTTAAGTAACATTAAAAGCATTTATGGCAAATGATAATGCATTTTTGGAACTAATAACATACTATCTTCATTATTTTAAAAAAAATTTTGTAGGAAAGTTTGAACTTTTAGATTTCTCCTGTGTCAGGGTGTTTGAGTGTTTTTAGTCTTTTGGTGTATGTTTATCAGTGAGGTATTCCGGGGATGGGTGATGGTATCATCAATTATTATGTACTGAGTAGCTATGTATTCTCAGAGAGGCATTTACCTTAACCCACTATGAAAAGGAGGTACTAATAGTATAAGACAATTGTGATGATTAAGTCAGAGAATCTATGAAAAGGGCTTAGCATTGTACCTAACACATAGTATAGTAATTGCTCAATGTAGTATTTGACCTATGTTAGCATTTTTTAATTATCCTAAGTCCTTTTTTTTTTTTTTTTTTAATTTCAAAAATAGAATGTAGCAAAAACTACATTCTAAAACCTTTGACATTCTGCAGAAATCAGCTGAACTCTTTTTTCACAGGGAAGTGTCTGTTTATGTCAGGGCTAAGTGAGGTCCAACTGAGTCATATGGATGACCACACTTTACCAGGGAAGTATGGTATTGGATTTACCAATATGGTGGAAAGGACGACTCCAGGCAGCAAAGATCTTTCCAGGTAATTACATAACACTTATTTTTATGGATTGGAACCTTGACCATGATGTGCCTCATATACTCCAGGAGCATCGTATATATCTAGTTCAGGCTGAGCTCAACAAATATGTTTTACTCTCTTTCATTGGGAGCTGCCTGAATTTAGTAAATTACAAATATTGCTGTATTTATTTTCTGACTACTTTTTAATTCAATTTTAGTAAAGAATTTCGTGAAGGAGGACGTATTCTAGTACAGAAATTACAGAAATATCAGCCACGAATAGCAGTGTTTAATGGAAAATGTAAGAATTACTTTTAAATTTTATCTTTTTTCTTTTCCAACATTATGGGCAATGTAAATAAGTTTGTATTTCATTTCAGGTATTTATGAAATTTTTAGTAAAGAAGTTTTTGGAGTAAAGGTTAAGAACTTGGAATTTGGGCTTCAACCCCATAAGATCCCAGACACAGAAACTGTAAGTCCTTAAAATTGCATTTTGTAAGGAAGCTAAATATGAAATTTTTTTTCTAGCTAATTTTCCTACCCATCTTAATGTCATGAAAAAAAAAAACCCACACTAACTGTATTTTGTTGAATAATATCTATATTGCTACTTGAACTAATCATTGCAAATTAATTCAGATACTGTTAAAGTATTTTTAGAAAGAGCAACATTTGTCAGCTAAATGTTTTAATGATGCTGTGTTATTCAGCTAAAGTATTAAGAGGAACTAGCTCACATACTACTTTCAAAATAAATTTAATGGCATATACTTGTCAAATTCATATGGTTTAGCCCTTGTACTCAGTTGTGAAACAAACATGTAAATGTAGGCATGATCCTGATTAGTAAAACATATTGCCCCATTTATATATCTTAGCCCAACTTCATTTTAGAGCTGTATAAATAATACATCCAAAACAAGCATCCAGCCAACCTAACTGACATTTGATACTAGTGTCTTATAGCCAAAGTCATCATGAAGTAACATAGTGGTTCTTAAACTATCATTTCAGCAGGGCTTCTGCAGATATTTGGTTCCAATTTTGCTTCTTAAATATAGTTTTATTTTTTGTTCACAACTTTAAAAAACATTTTAAGTGATGGAAAAGCCAGTGTTTTTGTGGAGACCTCAGAATAAAGTTTCTGCCACCTACATGCATTTGAACTTCTTTTAAAAATTTCTTCTGTTTTTACCTTCTTATAAATATGCAGTTGGTGAGTTAGGTTGTAGCACTGGTATTTCTTTAAATGGAGGCCCACCTTTATTTACTTGGGTAGTCAGTTTACTACTTCCTGTAGTGTACGGCATCATTGTTTGTTAAATGCCAGACACAGGCACGCCTCAGAGGTGCAATAATAATTGAAGTTGGATCATATCATATTAGGTAGTTTTAGCTCTTATACGAAAACACTTCAAAAAGTTTGTGGGAAAATAGAATTAAGATAATACGAATCTTTTCATTTTTTTGAAGACCTCTCAATGAGCTGTGAATGCACTTATTTTTAAAATTTTATTCTTTATCGTGAAATATTAACTGTTACTGATGTTAGTAATTCAGCTTTGAAACAAACAAAAGAAAATCTGCTAGGCCAGCCCGTGGCTCACTCGGTAGAGTGCGGTGCTGATAACACCAAGGCCACAAGTTCGGATCCTATATAGGGATGGCTGGTTTGCTCATTGGCTGAGCGTGGTGCTGACAACACCAAGCCAAGGGTTGAGATCCCCTTACCGGTCATCTTTAAAAAAATAAAAATAAAAATAAAATAAAAAAAAAGAAAATCTGCTTTTTCAAGTTTCTGAATCATTTTAATTGAAGAATATCTTGAGATTGGAAAATGTGCTATTACAAAATCTGATAACATTTGCACCTACCTATCTTTATGAATCAGGATTTTTTCTAAAAGCTCCATAACCAAAATAAATAAATAATGTGGTTTTTCCTGTAATACATGATATGGAGGCCAATTAAATAATTGCAACGAATATCCATAATCCATCAGCCTCACTCTATTTATTTATGCTTTTTGAAGGATAGTTTGTTACCATCAACCAAAATGATAAATGCAAATGTCTTTTCCTATAGCTATTTTATTTCTAGGAATTTATCTGCGGATATATGTAGTCATATTTGAAATTAAATATGTGCAAGGTTTTTCACTACAGCTTATAATGGCAAAAGATTGGAAACAACTTAAATGTCCACTGTTGGGCTCTGGTTAAATAAATTATGAAAGTTCCACCTGGCTATAGAGAAAGGAAGCTCTTTTTACTCTGTATTGATACAGAATTACCTCTGAGATACATTGTTGAATGAAAAAAAAGCAATGTGAAGGACAGGGAGTAGAGCATGTTACTATTTGTATGTTTTTAAAAAGGGGTGAGGGAGGAAAAAAAACTATATATATATGCATATAAACACACACACACACACACACACACATACATACATACATACAAGGGTGCTTCAAAAAGTTCATGGAAAAATGGAATTAAAAGATAATGCAAATACTGCTGTAGTTTTTATGTCCCCCTAAGCTCATGTTGGAGTTTGATCTCCATTGTAACGTGTTAGGAGGGTGCGAAATCTGACTATGATATTTGAAATGTGGGACCTTTAAAAGGTGATTGGATTATGAGTACTGTGCCCTCATGAATGGATTAATCCATTCATGGATTAACAGGTTATCAGGGAGAAGACTGGTGGCTTTGTTTTTTTTTTAATTAATTAATTAATTTATTTTTTATTTTATTATTATTTTTTTTTGTTAAATTTTTATTTTGTCAATATACAATGTATATGATTATTATGGCCCATCACCGACACCTCCCTCCCTCCTCCCTCTCTCCCCTCCCCCCCCAAGAATGTCCTTTCCGTTTGCTTGTTGTAACAACTTCAAAAAAGTATAGTTGTTATTGGGTGAATTAATTTGTTTATTTTTTAGCTCCCACCAATGAGTGAGAACATGTGGAATTTCTTTTTCTCTGCCTGACTCGTTTCACTCAATATTATTCTCTCAATGTCCATCCATGTTGTTGCAAATGGCAGTATTTCATTCATTTTTATAGCTGAGTAATATTCCATTGTGTAGATATACCACATTTTCCGTATCCACTCATCCGATGATGGACATTTGGTCTGATTCCAACTCTTGGCTATTGTAAAGAGTGCTGCAATTAACATTGGGGTACAGGTATACCTTCGACTTGATGATTTCCATTCCTTTGGATATATTCCCAGCAGTGGGATAGCTGGGTCATATGGCCGATCTCTTAACCCTTGACTTGGTGTTGTCAGCACCACGCTCTCCCAAGTGAGCTAACCGGCCATCCCTATATAGGGATCCGAACCCTTGGCCTTGGTGTTATCAGCACTGCACTCTCCCAAGTGAGCCACGGGCCGGCCCAGACTGGTGACTTTATAAGGAGAGCAAGTGAGCACGTTGATGGGTCTTGCTCAGCCCTCACTATGTGACAACCTGTGTTGCCATGGAAACTCTGTAGAGAGTTTCCACCAAGAAAGCCCTCACCAGATGTGTCTCTTGGAACTTGACTTTTCCAGCTTCTAAAACTGTAAGAAATAATAATCTTTTCTTTATAAATTACCCAGTTGCAGATATTCTTCTATGAACAACAGAATATTCATGAAAGGTATACTAGTCCATTTTCTGTTATGCAAACTCTTATCTGGACACATTTGATTATTATTCACAGAGTACCTATGGAACTGTCAATATTGATTGACCTTGGATAAAGGAACTAGGTGGATAGAGAGAGAGTTAAGAAGGAAGACTTCATTATATACTCATATGCCCTTTCATCCTTTTTGAATTGCAAACCATATATTTGCTATTAAAAAGAAAAGTTGTTAGTTGATAGATGAACACTGGGGAGAGTAGGCCTCATTGTATTTTAATTATTAACTTTGTAATAAGTAAATATTATAGATTTGAACTTAAACACAACTATTTTATTGATTTTACATATATTTGTATGTGGTAAAATATCAAGTTATTAACCCAAATAAAGATAAATTTTCTAATGTCAGTATGAGTGGATTCAATAGAATTGTAAGATTTCTGAAACTGTACAATTTTACGATTCTAGCTCTGCTATGTTATGCCATCATCCAGTGCAAGATGTGCTCAGTTTCCTCGAGCCCAGGACAAAGTTCATTACTACATTAAGCTGAAGGACTTAAGAGATCAGTTGAAAGGCATCGAACGAAACACAGATGTTCAAGAGGTGCAATATACATTTGACCTACAGCTTGCCCAAGGTATGTCACTGTCATCACAACTTTTATTCATTTTGTGTTACATTACAGGAAGTATATTGTGGCTTTAAAAACAGGAGAGAAGAAAATTATATTTGCAGTGATAGTGCTCTGATAATGGATATTAGTCATTGTTAAAATCTCTTTTTGCCAAGGTCTTCTATCTACTCTGGGCATTACTGCAAACATTGAGGATCTAAGAAACATTGTGGGGCTGGCCCGTGGCTCACTTGGGAGAGTGTGGTGCTGATAACACCAAGGCCACAGGTTCGGATCCCATATAGGGATGGCCGGTTGCTCACTGGGTGAGCGTGCTGCTGACAACACCAAGTCAAGGGTTAAGATCCCCTTACCGGTCATCTTTTAAGAAAAAAAAAAAAAAGAAACATTGTACCCTGCCTAAAATTAAATATAATAGGTTTTCCCAATTCTTATGAGTTAATTTAGTATATGCTACAAAGAACTTAAAAGATTATAGCAAAAGGTGTATCTCAGTATATATTAATATGAAAAAAAGAATTATTCATGATTTCTGAATAAAGCTATTTTCAAAATTGTTGTACAGAATCAGTTTTAAATCTTTTTTACTTTCCTGACAGAGGATGCAAAGAAGATGGCTGTTAAGGAAGAAAAATATGATCCAGGTTATGAAGCAGCATATGGTGGTGCTTATCTTGAAAATACGTGCAATAGTGAACCTTGCAGCTTCTCTTCTAATGGGCCAAGTATGTTCTCCTCCATTTGTGTGTCCTTTTCAAAGACTTAGTTGGGTCAGGATCAGGGGAAAAAGTTTACTAGAAAGAGAATTAATTATTGAAGAATGGGAATGGTAATTTAAAAATTTATTTAGTAACTAATAGTGAAATTTGATGGTTATTTGATGTTTAACCACACAGGTGTTTACAGCTCATTTTCTTTTAAGTCATAGACTCTAAGCCATCCTTAGTTGCATTTTCCTCCTTTAATAACAAATGAGGATTTATCAGTAGTACATCTGAAAATAAGACAGAAACTTATAATTATATTCAAGAAGCTTGCTTAACAACTTTAATAATAGTTTTCCTTCACTGACTCTTAAAAACTACTAATTTGATCATTTAAAACTTCTAAATAGAATAAACTAGCATTCTTGTCCCCTCCTAGCAGCCGATGGTGCGGAGTTAAGAGGAGAATCAACTTTCAGTGACATTCCAAATGGGCAGTGGATGACCCCGTCATTTACAGACCAGATTGCTTCCTTTAATAATCATTGTGGAATGCAAGAACAGGAAGAAGGAAACCATGCTTAAGAATGGTGTTTCTCAGCTCTGCTTAAATGCTGCAGTTTTAATGCAGTTGTCAAGAAGTAGAACCTCAGTTTGCTAACTGAAGTATTTTATTAGTATTTTACCCTGTTGGTGTAATTATAATACAATTATATAATATAAGTGTGTGGTAGAATCAACTGTATGACCCCAAGTGGTTTGGAAGGAATAAGTAGGGGTTTTTGTATCTGAATTAACCATCATTCCAGCTTTTTATATACTATATTTCGTTTATGAAAAATTAATTTTTCTTTTGGGAGTCACTTTTTATATGTAATTTTAAAATACAACAGTCTGAATGTTTATAGTTGATTCTTAACTGTGCATAAACCTAGATATACCATTATCCCTTTTATGCCTAAGAAAGGCATGCAAATAAGAATTACCACTGGTAAAGAGGCAAATGTGTTGATTTTCATATATGAAGTTAACCCTCAACGGAGTCTCATTGTTAGTTTTTAGTGGTGTTAAATGGGCTCCCTGAATCATAGTCACACAGACCTCTTTGCTTTACCAGTGACGCGTGTTTGTGAGAGGTGCTTAGTAGTAAACATGTAGAGTATGGCCTTGCAGTAGCAAGCAGGCCTTATCTGACAGGGCATTGAGCCCTGGCTTTGGCCGCTTTGCCCCTGTGTGTTAACCCTCTAGTAGGCAGAAACTGTTCTGCTGGGATGATAGGTTCCAGATAATGCAGTAGACCTTTTACATTTTGTTACTCATATATGTTTTACTTGAGAAATATAAATTTGACAGGGAAGGAACAGAATTTCTCTGTCAATATTTATTACCATTCTGATTTTATCCTCCTTGACTTTAAGGATGTGACGTGTAAAGTGATAAGAAATGGACTTTCAAAAGGCTGAGCAACAAAATGCTGGAGGTGTTTGATAATCTTATTTAAACTGGTGCTTTATGTAAATGAGATGTGCTTAAATAAATAATACAGAATTTTTCTTGCTAGGTAAAACTAATAAGCCAATAATTTTAAATATTCTTTCTCTGGATTGTTGCTGTTTGTTACTGTGGACTCAGTGAACCTCATAGAAAGGTTGGTTTGAAGTATGTACCTTTGTGATTTTCTAATGCGTTTTCCATGGTGCTACAAGAAGTCCAGACTTCTAGGTCTGGAAGATATTAAAGTTAGGTATTCAGAAATGCCATTTGCATTCACTCTTGATCACCCCTCAATATTCTGATTTCATACATACCCAGGGAGCATGCTGTTTTTTCAATATGAAATATTTATGAGGTTTTTTCTTCCTCAGGAGGTTATATCCTGTTCTTTTTATATTAAGAGAAACAAATTCTTGTTCTGAATCTAAACGTGCTTTTTAGCTGTGGGAATGATGGATTTTATTTTCCTTAAGTCTAGGTCAAGCTGTGTAAAAGTCATTCATGTTATTTAAATGATGTACTGTACTGCTGTTTACATGGATGTTTTGTGCGGGTGCTTTGAAGTGCCTTGCATCAGGGATTAGGAGCAATTTAATTATTTTTTCATGGGACTATGTAAAGCATTTAACTAGGTATTGCTTTGGTATATAATTATTGTATGTTTACAGTAGAATTTTTATTTGAGTGGGGAAAACACCCTTTAAATTATGACAGACACTCAGTAAAGAATGGGTTTGAGATTTTCCAAGCATACAATAATGGTGTTTTTCATTAAACATGACAGATGAGTAGTAAATGTTGATAGACCCTGTACATGACAGATGAGACTTTTTCAATGAATAATATTGAAAGATTTTTAAATGCATTTGAAAGTCTGATGGTTTTTACAATAAAAAATATTAAGAATGATTATCCTTAAGTGACAGGCTTTTTTTGTAGCAAGACTTAATGGTAGTCTTTCCTCCTTTAAACTTTTTTTTTTTTTTTTAAATTATTGACATGTAATCGATTGTACATATCTGTGGGGTACAGTGTCAAATATCCATACCTGTGTGCAATATTGGTGCTCAAATCAGGATAATTAGTATATTCAACACTACACAAGGTAATTGTTTTTTGTGGCCCTTTACCAAGTTCTCACTAACTCCCCCTCCCCCTTTCCCACTTCTGGTGGCCTCAGTTCTGTTCCTCCCTTTTGGAAGTTCAACGAATTATTGTGATTGTTGTTTCTTTCTTTCCTTCATTTTTTTTTTTTTTTTTAGCCCCTACATAAGAGTAAGAACTCGTATTTCTCTTTCTGTGCCTGGCTTATTCCCCCTTTAAAGTTGATATCAGTTTACCTTCTATTATATTTAACACGTAGAATAATATACATGATGGAAAATCATAAAAGTCTATGAATATTTTATTTTTTCAGACATTCATGTTTTAAATGTGTAATAGTTTTGTAAAAGACAAGATTGGCAACTTGTTAAAAAAATGCCTGCATGTGAAAACACATTTAGAAATTTAAAAACATTGTGGATATAATTGTCATTCAGTGTTAAGCAAATTGATTGCTGATATCTAGCTGTGTTTATTTCTTTCCAACAACACATTTCACACACATAATCTTGATTTTCATAATTACCACTTGTACTTAAAGAAGTAAATCAATACCTGTATGGTCCAAGGTACAATTTGCACACAGTAGTTTTTGTTTTTTATATTGAGGATCATACATGTATCAAAGGTACTGTTAATAAAGAACAGTGTTAATAGTAGGCTACAAAGGGACAATTCCACATTTTATACAGGGACTATTTTAAATGATGAGTTATATCAGCTATTGTGATTGAGTTTAAAGATCCCTGCAGGGTCAGGAACAAACCAGCTTTCCCATAAGTCGT
The DNA here is from genome assembly GCF_000696425.1 of Galeopterus variegatus. Classification (NCBI taxonomy): domain Eukaryota; kingdom Metazoa; phylum Chordata; class Mammalia; order Dermoptera; family Cynocephalidae; genus Galeopterus; species Galeopterus variegatus. Next base: position 293,658 of record NW_007726699.1, on the reverse strand, counting down.
TGTGAACACTGGGGAAGTCCCAAGGTTTATGTCTTCCATTCCAGTGGAGTAATTTGGCTTCCTGCAGAAAATGCTCCGAATATCTGGCATGTGGACTCCAGCCTTCATTGTGTTTAGAGGAAAATAATAAGCTTGTTAGAGAATAAAATTTTTATATTAAAAATTGAATGCAAGTTCATAGTAAAAAAAAAAATTAAGCAAATCAAAGGGTTAATTAAGAATTTTCCACCCACTCCAAATCTCTATAGCAACCATCGGTAGAGTCTCTCATGAATCCTAGTAATGTTCTACCTATACCTGTATGTTACATGTTTTTTGAAAGAAAGTTAGTAAGATGAAATAGAGCATACCTGCTACTATATCTTGCCTTTTTTTGTTTTTTATTTTATTTCATTTATTTATTTATACCTTGCCTTTTTATTTTTTTAATTGTAACAAAGTTGATAGTACATATCTGTGGGGTACAGTGTTGAACATCAATACTTGTGTGCAACATGTGATGCTCACATCAGAATAATTGTTATATTCAATAATATACTTGCCCAAGATTGTGTGAAGTTGGGATTCCAATTCATACCCTAGAGCTTGCACTCGTGTAGTGAATAAAACACTGTCAAGGGACTCATAGTACACAGTCAGTAAACAGTTGCTTTGTTTACTGACTTTGCTTTGTTTACAGCTTTTTAAGTTCATCATAAGCCATTATGCTACTTCATTTGGTTTTGTCCCCTGTAGACTACTGCAAGAGGGCAGTAAATCATGTGAAATAGTTTTGACAGTGAAAGTTCTGTCTTTACAATAGTTAATGTTTATGAGCACATATACTAAGTATTAGTCTAATAGCTTTTCTTGAATTCCTGCAAACACACCCCTCAGGTATCTAAGAATACCTGCTGCATTTGCAAATCTGAGCACTGAGGGTTAAGTAACTTGTCCACGGTCACCTAGAAGATTTGAGTTGAGGAACCTGAGGAACACACTCTCCTCACCATGGTGCTCACTGGGTCTATAAAGTGTACATTTGCATTGTTTTTAGAAAATACTTACCCAGGTGCCTTATGTGCCACAGGGGGTTGATTGTGGTGTATTTCCCATGGAACACAATCAGCATTGGGGAGGTGGCCACCCCTCCTCCCAAGGAGCTGCTGTAGAGGTTTTCCCTAAGCAATACAACAGAAAAGCAATATTTGGCCTGGAGCCCCCACAAATACAAATAAAATAGAATCTAATACTTTAAAAAGATCTAAGTCCTTCTCACTATACAAATAAGAATTGTGGCCTCTTATTTTTTACCTTTTAGTTTTTGGAAATTGTCAAACCTACACAAAATTATGAAAATACCATAAACTCCTATATATCTAGATGCACAGTGTTAATATTTTGCCATTTTAACTCTCAGACTTTTTATGGTAGACACAGAAGATCGAATTCTGATTCTACATTATTTAGAATAACTACTCACAAATTCAAGATTATGATGGTATTAAAATATCCAGATTAAAAAGACTGATGGGAAATACAATGACATGATAATAATGGTTGGTGTTACAATTGTTTTTATTTTCTCTATTTTAAGACTTCCATAATTAAAAGTTATGAATTCTTAAAAACCAATCTTAAAAATCAAAGTTGACTTTATAAAATAATCCTGAAAAACAAATCTATGTAAGAAGGAGAAACCCAACTAAGATAAATGAAGATTTTCAGTGGAAAAGGTTCAAGTTATATTATTAAACAGCTTATTAGGAAAATATATGACAAGTTCCTTATTCCACAGGATCTCAATTCCTCTGATTTATATCATTTGAAGAAAGATTTTCATCTGCTGCCCTCTTTTCTTAAGTGCCTCTGTAAGAAAATTTGACCTAAGATGTCTGTGAACTATTTCTAACCACTGAACTGTGCATAGAAAATTAATTGAATAATTTTGTTTCCAAGTATGGAAGAAATGGTAGAGAGGTCAACACATACTCCACATTTTTTTGCATCCATTTCTCCAATTGTTTGGTGATGTGCTGATGTTTCCATTCCGTTATGTTGGCAACAATCACACCAGGATTGAAAGAGCAGGTGCTGGGGCTGATGCCAAGGTCTTTTATAGTCTTCTTCCGGTAGTCCAGATAGCCCATGTATGTATTCTGTAAAGAAACAGGACATGCATGCTTTTGACTAATGGATCTTTTGTTTCTGGAAAATGATCATTTTCTTGAAGCCATTGTGCAGCATCTCTGGGTTTCCTCCTGTGACACTGGCCACTTCCTAGTTTCCTTTGCTGGTTTCCCCTCATTTCTCCAGTCTCTAAATGCTGAGTGCCCCCAGTCCTCCAGTCCCAGCACCTCTTCCTTTCTCTAACGCTAACTCCATACATAGCCCCACTCAGTCTCATGACTGTAAACACCATCCATCTGACCTCTCCTCAGAACTTCCAGCTCCATCTGCCAAATCAATGTCTCCTTTTGAATGCTTACTAAGGCCAACCACTTCTCCTGCCTCTACTGCTATCTTCCTTTTCCAGACCTTAATTACCACTCATTGGATCTCTGCAAGTTCCTCCTAACCAGTGTCCCTACTTCCATCCTATTAGCCCCATTCTGTCTCTATGTCACTCATCTCCTCAAAGCCCCTCCAATGGCTTCCCCTCTCATTCAGAGTAAAACTTAGAGTTCCAAAATGGGCTGCCATGCCCTATACCAGCTGGCCCCCCACTACCTCTCCAACTCCTATTATTTTCACACTTGATCCCTCTGCCACACTGACCACCTTTAATATACCAGACACACCTCTGCCTCAGGACCTTTGCATTTGCTATTGCCTTTTCTTGGAATGTTTTCCCTCCTAAATATCTGTATAAGTGGTTCCCTCTGTTCTTTCAAGTGTAGACTCAAACACCACCATCTCAGTGGAGGCTTCCCTGACCATCCTATTTAAAATACAACCCTGATCCTCTGTTAAATATTTTACTTGTCTGTCTCTTCCCAAGAATGTAAGCTACACAAAGGCAGGAACTTTAGTTTTGCTTATGTATTATCAGTACCTAAAACAGTCTCAGGCACATAGGAAGCACTCAGTAAGTCACTGAATGAATGCAGTGTGAGGCAGGACTTATTCTTTCCCCCACACAGACTGTCATAATCCACCTCAGTGTGATGCTGTCAAATACGACACAGGCATAATGGGAATACTTGAGCACTTTCTGTGTGCCAGGCACTGCTCTAAGAACTTCACACGCATTACTTCATTAATTGCATGTAATAATTTTCCACGTATTAACTAATTGAATTCTCACAGTAACTCTACGGTGAAGTACTATTATTACCTCTATTGGGCAAATGGGGAGAAAACAATTGACTAAGTAACTTGCCCAAGGTCATAAAACTACTAAGATTTTGACAAAATTGGGTCTGGCTTTAAAGCGCCTTAAATGTCACCCACATAAAATTATTTGCTAGAACTTTTTTTGAAGAACAGCATTCAACTCTTAATACCACCTTGTATTTCGAAGCTATTACTGTGGTTCCAGCATTATGTACAGATTTAAATTTCCCATTTCCACTAGGGTAAGATCTTTACCCTTAAACAAAATCAATATTTTCCATTCCTGAAATTTTAGAAAAAGCAATGGTCAAATTTCTGAAAATAGAAGCGAAGGTTCAGCGAGTTTCTCACAGAAAACTCTTATGCCATCTCTGACGTAGAGTATGGTTATGCGCGACCGAGACAACAACTGTTGTTTCCGAAGCATTAACTACATGCTGGGCACTTTGACATCACGTTATTTCATTACAGCTCACATAAACACAATAAAACAAACATGGATGCCTTGTTTCAGATAAGGAAAGCGAGACTTCGCAGGGTTAAAGTGACTCGCCCCAGAGTTGGTAAAGAATGGAGCTGGGATATGAATAAATCCCAGACCCTGTGCTGTTCTGCCTTTCAGCAGTCCAGACGGGCTGTTAGGGTTTTCAAGGTGTAGATTACATTCATTTCGAGTTGCCGGGGAGGAGAAGGGGCCAGAGCAGCAGGAGAAGGTAGGGTTTCTGAGACAGCATGCCCACCTGCAGCCCCACAAGTCTGTTCATGTCCTGAGCAGAGGGCAAATCGCAGTCATCTGAGAAAGCTGCTGCGTGGCCCAGGGCCAGGGTCGTGTCATACAGTTCTTGGATATCACCTGAATTTAGAAACACCAGCAGTTAAAAAATAGCATTTGATTTAGAGCTAGATAGAGCCTTAGAGCTTAAACATTTCCTGACCTTGTCATGAGAGAAGAGTATAAATCCCTGATTTTGAGTGGTTTGGCAATTTAAGAATAGCCTGTGCTAATTTAGAAAGCCACTTGATGATAAGTTCAGATCAGCATTGGTCAAATTTCTTTATTTCTGTTGCTGCGTAGGTACCACACCAATGCTTAGCCTATTTGCAGGTGGAAGAAAGAGAACACAACATTTAAACAATGAAACTTAGCTCACTCCTAAGAATGTCATCAGTGACACTATTTCTTACATTTTAGGGATTCAGAGACAGGAAATTTGTTGCAGACTTTGACAGTCAGAGAGTGGCCCTCAGAGAGTCAACTGGATTGTTCAGGGAAATATCAACTTCTGATTTAAAAGTATTCCCAAATTCACAACAATACTGTACCCACAACTTTGACAAGCAGTCAGAATTACCGGGCAACTAGCTATTCGGAAAATGAAGAGAGAATCATTCTACTTATCAGCTGCTCCTTTTACAAGTGTTCTTGGCAGCCAGCGAGTGTACCTTGTACAATGACATCATCGTCCAAATAGATGACTTTCTCGTGTTGGTGGATAAGCAAAGGGAGATAAAATCGAACAAAGTTCAGCTGTTGAAACGACAAAAGAAATGATGGTGGGGAAGCGGCACACAGTTCAGTCTTTTAGGGGTACTGGAGAGTCGGCTTTGACCAGGGCCTCAGCTCAGCTCCAGGTTTGGAACAGAATAAAACTACAAAGATGCCTCACCCAAGCACTGGTACTCGACCTATCTGGGTCCCGGGTCTAAAACCAGCACTGGCAGATCAGCGATTCTAGATCCTACCCCACTACTGCTGAGGCTGTTGCCACTTTCATCTCTGTGAACTGCTGCCGTGGGAGCACAGAGCCTCCCTAGTCAATCTTTTTGGGCACAAATTGCCTGCCTTCCTATACACTCGGTAATTTTGATAACTGCCAACTAAATCAGCCTTAAAGACATACACACACACATACAAATGCACATGCACACATGTCATCCCCAAAACATGCTCAACCTTGAACCAGAAAAAGGTCAGAGAAGCATGAGCTGTGAGTGGGAGTTTTAAAGTTTCCTTAGTGACAACACTGTTTCATCCAAAGTCCCAACTCAGCTCACACTGATAATAAATATCTGGAATTGGGGAAAGATCATTAACAGAGGACTTTAGAATCTAGTAAATTTTCAAGAGTGGATTTAAGTAACAATTATATGTAGAAGGTGGCTGCAGTTTTTTACAAAACTGTCATCAAAAACATCACTCTGTGCAGGAGAGGGTCCCTTTTGTGAGAACTATTGAAATACCTTAAGATTTCCAATGCTAGGAAAAAAGTTGCTGTCTCCTGAAAATATTTTCTTAGTCAATACTATGAAGTGTATAATCCATCCTGCTACTGTTTTTCCTTAGCTACTAGGATACTGAGAGCTAAATTTCATGTACAGTCACAGTACATACAACAGCCTATGGATTTGGCATATTTTGTCCTGGCCTCACTACCCGGCCCACCCCCAGCTCCCACCCCACACACATAAATTCGTCCTACATTTTATATGCTTCATTTCTTCCCCAAAAGCTTCTTTATCTTAAGTAAACCATTTAAAATCCTTTCTGAAGCAGGTGGTTTATAAATTATAAATAAGCAGAGTTTGGTAGAGATCTAACAGTGCATCCCAGGGGCTAGTGCTCCATATTGAGCAAGGGTGTCACCAAGGACTGTCCCCAGCATGCACATGACTCCTACTCACAGGCTGGAGCAGTTCAGGCCTCGATGAGTCTGGTCTGATCTTCCCTTTGAGAACCATAGGGTTGAATTCCACGATTTTGAAGTTTATCTCTCTCAGTTTGGAATGTTCAATCCATTTTCTAAAGAGATGAAAAAAAACCTCTAGCACACACTTCAAATTTTTCCTCAATTTGCCTGTTGCCTCAGGGTCAATCTGTTTTCTTCTTAGCAAGTTAAAAATAAAATGTGTGTAAACGTACTAGAGTCTATAAATCTTGTCTTAGCACATAGGCGTGGTCCAATAAGTGTTTATTGAAGGAATAAACCCTAATTGATAACATTCATTTGGATCTGACCTGGGGGGGAGGGGAGAGACGCTTTGCTATCAGAGGTACATGTCCCTGCTCTCTTCCCGAGTCAAAAAGGTCACATAAAATTATTACCAACTCTATGGGTCATGTTTTTAATTTTCTGTATTTCTCTCTCTCTCTCTCTCTCTCTCTCTCTCTCTCTCTCTCTCTCTTCAAATCTTTCCTTCTCTCTCTCTCTCTCCCCCCCCCCCACCCCCATAACTCTTTCTGCAAAGGAAATGAAGCAAAATAGTAATAACCAAATATCTCCCCAGATCCAAATAATCTCCCCAGGAAACTGGAAGAACAAAAAGTGTTTTGTTTTGTTTTGTTTTCTTATAAAGTAATATCTGTGGTTGCTGGTACTATCTTTGCCACGTGCTAACAGCTCTGAAAGGTTATGAAGCAGGACACTCTGAACCTTCAACTTCTAAGTCATTTTTACTCTGTGGTTTTGACTCCAGGGATGATTTTAATTTATCTTTGTCTCTTTGACTCCATCTCTCAATCTTCCCCATCTGTCCTCATTTCCCATCTCTCCTCCTCTTTCCCCTGCCCTCTCTCCTTCCATTTTCTCAGACTTTCAGAACTTCTATCTTCTAATTCGTACTGAGATTCTTGGTATAAATAATCTTAAAATAAAATTTCCAGTGACTAAAGCCACATATAGTAGCTTTTGTGGTTGATTAAAAATCAACAAAATAATTAAATTTGAACACTATTTAGATCTGCAAGATTTGACTCATAAAAATCGGTTATGTCAGTGAGAAAAAGACGGGTAACCCAACAGGAAAATGGGCAAGAGACTCGAACACACATTTCCAAACAGCCACGAAATGTGTGGGAAAAGTGCTCAACTACATTAGAAATGAGGAAACCTCAAACAAATACCACAGTGAGATACCACTGGACATCCATCAGAATGGCAAAATTAAAAAGACTGATTATACCAAGTGGTGGTAAGGATGTGGTGGTGGTTCATGCGTCTGTTTTGTGGTGATTCACTAAGCTGTATGTTGGATTTCTACAATTTTGTTTTTGTGTTCTACTTCAATGAGAAGAGTTTTAAAAATATTTAAATGGGGGGTGGAGTGGGGTGGAGAGTAGACTAGACAGCTAAGAACTGAGAAACAGCCCCCTCCAAATGTCATGAAGTCATGAAGCTCATGCCCTTTGTTAAGTACAAGTCCTGACTCAGAACATACTGCACATGCCTGCCTTTTGCCTTTGGCTGTCTGGTTTTCATACCCATGCATAATTAAAGGGTTGTTAATGGCAAGCTAAGCGAACAGTCAGCAACAATAAATGATAAGAAAAGTGAGAAATGAGATAGAAAACCTAGAAAGCGTATATAAGCCCTCAAAAATCACAGCAGCCAAGGGCCATTTAGATTAGGAGCAAATATCTTACAGATCCCAGTACCTCCTGATGGTGCCATTCCAAAAAAATTTCATTATAAAAGCAGCACATAAGTACATTCTTCTTATGAATGATGAAATAACACTAAAATACCTTGAACTTCCCTTCATCAGTGCCCTCCCCAATTCCTCCATCCTGCCCAGAGATAGTCAGTGTTAACAGTTTGATATCTTCCCCGTTCTATTTCTTTATGTAATCACACATATGTACACATACACATTTACAGTTAGGGCGTTTTAATTTTTATAAAGTGGATCATACTGTATGAGTTGTATTGCAGCTTGCTTCTTCCACTTAACAATATGCCTTGGGGGTCGTCTGTGTCAGTATATACAGATTGTCTCCTTTCTTTTTTAATAGCTGGATCATATTCCATAGTTCATTTAAATATTTTTCCATTGAGGGACATTTAAGCACATTGCAGTTTTTTTACTAGTTCAGATAATGCTGAAATTTATGTTGTGCATATATTTTGGTAATGTGTACTAGAATTTTTGTAGCAAATTCCTAGCAATGGAAATAAGTCTGGTGAGTCAAATTATATACACATATAACAGTTTAGATATTGCCACATTACCCTCTCAAAAATGCTTTACCAATTTATGCAGTGTACATTGTATAAACAATGAATAAGCATGTCCATTTTCCTGCACTGAATAGTGTTGGGCTATTTAATTTTTGCCAATGTGATGTGTGAAATATTATATGTCACTCGTGAAATGTTTTAGTTCACATTTTTAAACAATGGGAATTTTTGTTTGTTTTTTGTGGTTTTTTTTTGAAGGCTAATTGGTATGGAAATCTGAACCCATGACCTTGGTGTTATAACAGTGCACTCTAAGGAAATATGTTTTAATTAGTATTTCCTATTAGTAACATAGAACATCTTTTCATGTTTGTTGACCATTTGTATTTTTTTCTTCTGTGAATTGTCTATTCATATCCTATGCTCATTTTTCTACTAGATGCTTGTATTTAAAATTATTTTTGTTACAATTCTTTATTTTGGATAGTAATCTTTTGTCTATAATACATGTTGGTAATATTTTCTCCTAATCTATTACGTGACTAATTTTACTTATTGTGTTTTTCATTATTCGAAAGTTTTTAAATGTTATGCAGCCAAATCTGTCAGTTTTTCCTTATGACTTGGGGGCTCAGGGAGGCACTTTTCATACCAAGATTATACAATTGTCCCATATTTTTTTTTTCCTCCTTTTTTGTCTTTTTTTGTGACCGGTAACGGGATCGCAACCCTCAGTGTCGCGCCCGTACCGCGACCAGCAACGGGATCGCAACCCTCAGTGTCGCGCCCACACTGCGCTCAACCAGTGAGTGGACCGGTCTCTATATGGGATCCGAACCCTCGGCGGGAACGCCACCACACTCCAAAGCACCGCACTCTACCGAGTGCACCACCAGGCCGGCCCAATTGTCCCATATTTTTATAATTTAAATTTTGACTTTATTTTCCCTTAATCTAACTCCAGTTTACTTTTTTTTTTTTAAAGATAACCGGCAAAGGGATCTTAACCCTTGACTTGGTGTTGTCAGGACCACGCTCACCCAGTGAGCAAACCGGCCATCCCTATATGGGATCCAAACCCGTGGCCTTGGTGTTATCAGCACCGCACTCTCCCAAGTGAGCCACGGGCCGGTCCCTCCAGTTTACTTTTTAGTGTGGTATATGATAGGAAAAAAATCAGTTCACAAATTATAATATATAAATTATATGTTTGCAGTTCAAAAATTATAATTAGTGATGATTCTGAGCCATATTAAAATGGTTATGTTAATATTCTCTCATGTTAAGAAGGCAGAGAAAAGAGGCTGGCCAGTTATCTGAGTTGGTGGGAGTGCGGTATTGTAACAACAAGGTCAAGGGTTCAGAGGCCTGTATTGGACAGCTGCCAAAAAAAAAAAAAAAGAAAGCAGAGAAAAGAGAAACAATTTTAGAAAGAAAGGCTTTTTTTTTTCCTTTTTGTCTTTTTTCGTGACCGGCAATGGATCGCAACCCTCGGTGTTGCTGCCGCAACTCGCTCAGCCAGTGAGCGGCTGGTCTGTATGTGGGATCCGAACCGTCAGCGGGAGCGCTGCCGCACTTCCCAAGTGGCGCACTGTAGCAGTGCACCACCGGGCCGGCCCCAGAAAGAAAGACTTTTTATATAACCTTCTTAAGGTTGGGGGTTCTTTAGTTCATTAGATAATTCACTTCTGCGTAATGATGCACCGCCCTACCAGATCAATGAGGCTTTGTTGAAATTTCCTTAGCTAGGCAACACGTGTCAGGTCGGGGTATCCCCTCATTGATTCTAATGACAGTTATCAATCTGAAAAGGAAGGGAATCCATTTAAAGAAAGATAAGGAAGATTAAAGAAAGTAGAAATCCCCAAAGCCTGCAGTACACAAATTACCGTATTCGAGACAGAGTATTCCGGAGTCCGACTACATAGAACAAAATGTTGGCGTCCGTGTTGCTGTAGATGCTGTTGATGGCAGCCATAGCAGCTCCCATCCTCCCTGCCGCTGCACAGATCACCACAGGAATCTCCTCTTCCATTTCTTCAGGAGTCTCGGAGTCATCATCTGGAAACATCAAAATCAGTGGCTTGGAACATGAAGGAATTTCACAGTAGAACCAGTTTAATTCGTCTTCCACACTCCTGGGGGAAGATAGGATAGTGTGGAAGAAACTGCTGATTGTTCTCAAATATCCGGTTTCTCCTTCTTCCCTTAGAAAAGAATTTAGGAATTTTAGCTGGCACACAGCCACCCACTAGGACTATTTTTATCCCAGACTCCCTTGCAGATCTAGGTGATCAAGTTCTGACCAATGAGCAAGTTATGTGTACAACTACTGCGTCTGCCCTTCAAAGGAGTGCTTACCCTCCCCTTCACCTGTGCCCCTTCCCAAGGGCTGGAATGTTGCTATGAGGATAGGAGTTAGAGCAGCCATCCTGGCCCACAAGATGGAAGCTACCTAATGAGGACACCAAAACATTAGATAGAAGGAAACTTCATCTGGATGACTGTGGAACTGATGCCTCAGACCTTCACTTGAGAGAGAAAATAAACTTCTATTTTGTTTAAGTCACTATTATTTTGGAGCTTTCTTACAGAAGCCAATCAGATAGCCTAACACACACATATGGCTGAAAAACGTATGAAGAACTGAAAAGCCTTACTTGATTCAACAGTCCTCAACTCTTCCCTGAATTAGAATATTTACCTTGCCTACACTGCTGTAAAATATACTGCTTGTGATTTTCCTTCCCCTATCCTCTTCTATCTAGTTAAGTTTTTCAAATGCTGGACAGCAAGAGAAAGGAAGTATGAAAAAGCATGACTAATAAACAAGATGAATAATTGATTATTCTTTTGAGCATTGGAAAGTTATAAAATATCAATGCCATAATATCATACTTTGGTACCACAATACAACTTCCAGGTGTGAAGAATAACAATTATCAGTGTGTATTTCTTGAAAAAAAAGATTCAAGCAAAAAAAGAGAAAGAAAAAACTATCAGTATGTAGAGTATCCACTATGTAATGCCCATCGGATTTTTTACTTACAGCACTTTCTCACTTTTTACAGATACATTTTTGCAAAACCTCTATCACTCAGGCCCGTGTTGTCCCATATCTCAGTGCCTTTGCACATGCTGTTCCTGATGCCCAGAATGCTTTTTCCATCCTTTCTTGCATGGCTTTTACATATTTATTCCAAATGCAGTACAGACATCAGATCCTCTGGGAAGCCGTTAACAGCTCCCAACACAGATTGCCATCCCTCGTCTATATCTGTATCCTCGCTTGTGGTTGGATTTATCACCTGCGTTGCAACTTATTTGATAGCATGTCTTTCCTTTCTCTCTTATTACACTAGGAGCTCTGTGAGGGCAAAGATAGTATCTTGTTCATCTCTGTATCCTCTGCAACTATCCCAGTGCCTGGCACATGTTAGAGTCTCAGTACATTTTGGACAGATAGATGAGTTTATTAGATACCTCTATGTAAGCACTTACCACACTGCTCTGGAAGAATCCATTTATGTGTCTGTCCCCTCCACTAGACTGTAAGCTCATTATATTATCCCCACTGTGTCTGGCACCTTAGAAGCACTTAATGAAAGTTTGCTAAAATGAACTAAACTGTACTGATGGATTAGAGAACCAGGCCTTGGAGGGTTGGATCATGGGCTATTCCCAGGGGCAAAGAGAAGGAGGGGTTGAAAAGCTGGGCAGTGCCTGGCACCCAGGCTCAGTAGAGGCCTTCGGCAGCCAGCAGGTAGCATGAGGTAGGAGGAAGGTACCCCGTGAAATAGGGGGCACCCCAGGAGAAGGCCAACAAGTATACAGCTCTGGTGCAGACGCATGACACTGCCACACATCTTCAGAGCCACTGCCAGTCAGAGAAGCATACAGGTTATACTTAAATCATTCAAAGTTTGGCATGTTCACACATGTGCACAAAGTATTTGATAGATATTTACACACTGGGAGACACAATTATGGTCTGACTTTGGAGTTTTGGCAGATCTGGGTTCAAATTCTGGCAAGTTTCCCTACTAGCTTTTTTTGGGTGCGTGTGATCCGAACCCTCGGGCGGGAGCGCCGCCGCGCTTCCCAAGCGGCGCACTATCCAGTGCGCCACCGGGCCGGCCCCAAAAATACCACTTTCTGCCAAGAAGTTTCCCCTGGAAGTTATACCAACTGGTGCCTGAGCCATCCCATTAAAAGGTTTGGCTATGGGAAGCCATCTGGTGTCTAACAAAACTAGAAAACATCATAATGATGGCAGAACGGATTGGAAATAATAGTGACTTAGTCCATTCCCACAAGCAGCTCTTACCAAACCGTGCCTATTCCTAGAAGAGGTAAAATGTCTGCTATCCCAATGCCAAAACTCAGAATGCTCTTTCAAATAAGGATTGTTTTAGCCAAATATATTAACTTGCCTTGCACCAAATGGCACAGGACTGAATCACCAGCAGGATATTAACAAGGAACTTACCAGGAAATTCCCTGGAATGTCATTACCAGGAGATTACACAGAATGGCACCATTCTTTCCTTCACTATACGACTTCACAGGGCCTCTGGACATTAACTGATAACATGTGTTCTTTGCATTAATTCTTTTAAAATTATAAAGATTAATATGTACTTCTTGAAAAAATTCCAGCCCAAACAGAAGAGTATCTGGCAAATTGTGACTGTTTTCTGCAGACGTCTGCACTTCCAAAGGTAATCTCTGTTATCAGTGTAGTGTGTGTCCCCCAAACCCTCCTTCATATAAATACTAAAGGATATATAACACACACAATATTATTTTAAAACTGAAATGGATACTTTTCATGCTCTTCTGAACCTTGCTTTTCCAACTTAAACCACAGATGTCTTTTCATGTCAACACTCCACTCCTTTGAAATGTATTTCATAACATTGATTCTTTTTCACTTTAACACTGAATGTGATTTTTTTTCTTTTTCCTTTTTGTCTTTTTTCGTGACCGGCAACAGGATTGCAACCCTCGGTGTCGCGCCTGCACCGCGCTCAACCAGTGAGCAGACTGGTCTCTATATGGGATCCGAACCCTTGACGGGAGCGCTGCTGCGCTCCCAAGCGCCACACTCTACGGAGTGCGCCACCAGGCCGGCCCTGAATGTGATTTTTTAAAAATGTGATATTGGATCCGTTCATGTGGCGCAAACACTTTGTTTATTTTTATATAGCTAATTAGTCAGTCAGGATGTGCATTTCCTTGCAGTTGTTTTAACAGCTGTTATAAAACTTATCCATCTCTTTCCATGGAAAAAGGAGTCTGCAGTGGGATTAGTGACCAAATGTGTTGGTTTATAGGCAGGGAAACATGAGGAGTAAAGAGCCAGAAGTTGAGATGACATTGACCTTGTATGACTTCCTTTCTGTCTCTATCTTTTAAAACAGTTTATTGAGGTATAATTTAGATACTGTTATAGACTAAATTGTGTCCCCCCCAAACTTCATATGTTAAAGTCCTAACCACCAGTAACTCAGGATGTGACAGTATTTGGATACAGGGCCTTTAAAGAGGAGGCTGTTAAATTGAAGTTGTTAGGGTGGGACACTAACCCAATAGGACTGGTATCCTAATAAAAAGAGGAGGAGACACAAGGGAAGCATGCACAGAGAAAAGGCCATGTGAGGACACAGCAAGACAAGGAGAGAGGCTTCAGGAGAAACTAACCCTACAGGCACCTTGATCTTGGACTTCCACTTCTAGAATTGTGAGAAAATAAATTTCTATTGTTTTAGCCACCTAGTCTGTGGTATTTTGTTATGGAAGCCCTAGAAAGCTAGTACAGATTTCTTTAACCCCATTGTAAGTGTACAGTTCAATAATTTTTAGTAGAGTTCTACAACCATGACCATAGTTTAACTTTAGAACACTCCCATCACCCTGAAAACTTCCCTTGAGCCGGTGTGCAGTCAACCCACTCCCACTCCCAGCTCTGATCTGCTGTCTCCACAGATTTGACTTTTCTAGAAATTTTATATAAATGGAATTGAATGATATGTGGTCTTTCAGGTCTGGCCTCTTTCGTTTAGCATAATGTTTTTCATGTTCATCCACATTGTAGCTTATATCCACTTCCGGATGTACTATATTCTGTTTATCCATTCACTAGTTAATGTACATGTGGATTATTTCCAATATGGGGCTACTATGAATAATGCCCTATGAACATTCACTGTGAGAAAATTGTTCTGTTTGCACATGCTCCCGACGTTCATGTAGACCAGATTATCTGAGTACATGTTTTAAATTATTTTTTTAATGCATTTTTTTAATTAAAAAAAAATAGCCACAAAGAAATGTCAGCTTTGTGTGAGCAGGGACATTGTTTTGTTCACCATTGTATCTCCAATGTCTGGCTTGAAAAAAAATAAAAATGTGTGGAATAAATGTATGTAACACACCAAAATATTAATTTTGTGTTTGTCTGATACAGCTACAGGTAATATTTTTCTCTTCTGTGCTTTCCAGAAATGAGTATATTTGCTTGACCAATATAAGAAGTAAATTAATTAAAAAATATATTAAACACACTAATGGCACTTCTTAATTTTTGTGGGGCTTGACTTTGTGTGTGTTTTGGGGTTGCAAAGGTGCCATCTCACACAATTCACCCCTGAAAAGGGAAAGTGGGCTCTCTGTGCAGCTGGAGGAGGACATGGGGTCAGTGAAGGATCATTTTTAAGTTGAGAGTTATGAGGTTGGTTGTGCACTGATGTGAATGAATCAGCAGAGAGAGGAGAGAGAAGGCAATCTTCAGTAATTCTCAAAATTATTGTGAAACTCCAAAGGGATGGGATGTTGTTTGCTCAAAGTGTGATCCAAGAACCAACAGCATCAGCATCAACTGGGAGCTTATCAGAAACACAGATTCTCGGGCCTCACCTCATACCTACTGACTCTAAACCTCTTGGGTGGGGCCCAGTACTGTGTTTTAACAAGCCTTCCATGTGAATCTTACTTATGCTAAAGTTTGAATAGCACTGATTATTCTAGAGCACAACTGAAACGTTGGCCTTAGGTGGATATTCTACAAGCAGGTCCTTGGCAGCTGACCAAATTGTCTCTGATCCCAGCTGTTGAAAAGACCTCGAGAAACACATTCAGATCCCATCTTGATGGATTCCATGCCTGCTTACCTGCTGCATTCTTGAGCACAGTCCCCTTGTGAACTTTCTTATACAGAATCCCACAAAGAGTCACAATCAGAAGGAACAGCAACACCTGATTAACTGAAATAAGAATAGAAACACACTAAAGTATCAACCTGAAATCATGTGGAAAAGTTTAGAACAGCAGTATGAGCAGATACCTTCAGAGTGGTGGTCTGGGATTTTTCTTTAAGCAGATAGTGTATGGAGTGAAGAGTCAACCTGGGCCACTGTTGCTGCTCAACTATAGACCGAGGTAGCACAAGGAAGATCTAGGGCTAAACCCAGGCAGTCTGACGGTGGAGGCTGCAGCCTTCATCATTACATGATGCTGCCTTTGGAGCTATTTTCTGTGTATGAATATTTTGTTTCAAATAATATTTATATAATGTTTATTATGAGACACTACTAATTATGAGTACATGTTCTTAGCCATTATAATGCAGTTGTTTCTCGATTCAACCACTGGTCAAGGATGATGTGCAGAAAATTCTTGCCCTGGGCAAAAGATTAGAAGACCCCAATTCCTCTTCCAGGTCTAAGCCTCCAGGACGATCTATTCCAGATCAGTGATGCTCGCCCTTGGGATCTGCTGAGAAGTAGAGTGGTACAGGACAGTGTTTTCTTGAGTATGAAACACATGAGATGATTGAGGAAGTTCACGTTCATAGGATTAAGTAATATTAAATCACAGTGTGAGAAAGTCAGTCTTTCTGATTTCATGTGCAGGCAGGCTACAAAAGCTACCCAGAACTAAATAACATTAGTCTACTTGTATATATTTTTACAGTCACCTTCTTTTTATGATAGAAGATAATTCTTTTTCCATTTACAGTGAGGAGAAAAACTTTCTATTATAAAGCACACTAGGGGGCTGGCCAGTTAGCTTTGTATGTTAGAGTGTGATGCTAACACCAAGGTCCAGGGTTCAATCCCTTTACTGACCAGCCATCAAAAAAAATTTTTTTTTAATATAAAGTACACTTATAAATTTTTTAGATGAATGAGTCTTTTTTTTTTTTTTTTTTAAAGATGACCGGTAAGGGGATCTCAACCCTATTTTTTTAATTAAAAAAATGGGGTTGAGATCCCCTTACCGGTCATTTTTAAAAAAAAAAAAAAAGACTCATTCATCTAAAAAATTTATAAGGGTACTTTATATTAAAAAAAAATTTTTTTTTAATATAAAGTACCCTTATAAATTTTTTAGATGAATGAGTCTTTTTTTTTTTTTTTAAAGATGACCGGTAAGGGGATCTCAACCCTTGGCTTGGTGTTGTCAGTACCATGCTCACCCAGTGAGCAAACCGGCCATCCCTATATGGGATCCAAACCCGTGGCCTTGGTGTTATCAGCACCACACTCTCCCAAGTGAGCCACGGGCCGGCCCCACTTATAAATTTTTTAAATTAGTCAATTTAAAGAAATTATTAAGTAATACATAGGACAGAAGGAACACAGATGATGAAAAATTGAGCAGATGGTACGTTGCCATATGAGATGCACACCTTCCTGAAGTTTGGAAAACATTGGTAGAAGGGGAAAGGGTGGCAATTTGAAGTCAAACTCAAACCTCATTTCTACCACCTCCTAGCTGTGTAGCCTTGGACAAGTTATTTAACCTCTCTGAACCTTGGTGTGCTCATCTGCTAAGTGGGGATTGTAATGATAAGCATTATCTCACATTGTTGTTTTGAGAGTTTAGCAATGCAGGCCCAATAAAGACTTTATAAATATTACTTATTATTTATTTTTATGCATCAAGATACTTAATTTATTGGCCTCGTACTGATTTGTTTCTGGCCCCTAGGTCTTCACATTCTTATTTGTAAAAGAAAGGAGTTAAGAGTCCCCACGTATGCCCAAAACTACATGCTGAGGCTCAACGATTCTACCTTGCTAACATCCAGGTCCCCCCTGACTTTCTGGGTTATCGGATTCAGCCAGAGACAACCAGATACTAGACTCAGTTTAAAACAAAACTGTAGAGAAACAGAAGATAAGAGACAAAGTTCTGTAGTTTATCAATAGGTCCAAGCAATGTTCACCTGCCACAGTCAATTTAGGGAGGTGGCTCAACATCTATTACCATCTGACCCTTTCAACTGTGCTGTTTACCACTGACATATGGTTGCCAGCTAAAATTAGTTATTTATTTATGGTGGCTGGCCAGTACGGGATCCGAACCCTTGACCTTGACGTTAAAAAAATTTTTTTAGTGTAAGTATATTTCATGCAACATTTGGGACATACGTATAAAAAATTATTTGTTGTTTATGTGAAATTCAAATTTAACTGGATGTCCTGTGTTTTCATTTGCTAAATCTGGCAACTCTACTGTGAGTGGAACAGTAACATGATCAGGTTACTATGTTTCCCCCCAAACTCACAAACTATTGGATCTAAAATCAGGAGCAATCCCAACTTTTGACAGGTCTGAAGATTTGAGGTGACTCTTTAAGGACAAGAATACAAAATTACAAATGCTAAATTATACATGAACATGAATACTTATTTAGAATGAGAAAATAAATTGTATTTGCAAGTTTTATAGAAATATACGATCTCTCTCATGATTAGCTCACTTCTGATCAAAACTAACAACTTCCCACAGGAATCATCTGAAACAATGATGGCAAAAACTGCCTGTGGGAAAAATATCCATGAAAATCAAAGATTTAAAAAAAAATCCAAGCTTTGGCATTAAAACAGTCCTCCAAAATATCTGTTTTTTAATCACTATTTTCAAAAATTGTAATCTTACTTTTTCGTAACAGAGCCATGTGTGTTCACGTGGGTAAGAACCGTTACCTGTGGATTAAAGAATAAAATTTTGTTTAAGAGAGAATCAACTCAAAAGTCATCAAGTGTTAAGGACTATGTCTTCTTTGAACATCTGATATGTTGTGAAGTGTATAATCATTCTCTACTGTCCCAAATCTAGAATTTTGGAAACAAAGTGAATATTTTTTAATTGTATAGCCCACCTCTTCACAAGTGATTCCTCTGGTTGAACAAACCTTACAAAGTGTTCCCAAGAGTTAACCTTTTGTCTTCAGGTTTTTGGTTTTTTACCTTTTCCAAAAGGCCCCATCAGCCTTGGAACAGCAGAGCATATGACACTAACTGGAAGAAGTCTAACACAAGAATGTCTCCTTGATCTAAAATATAAACCCCATGCCTAATCTTTTTCTTATTTTTAAAATTTATTTATTATTATTTTTTTCTTTTTTAATTCTAATATGTTTTTGCAGAGCAGTTGGGGGAGGGGGAGGATAAGGAAGAGGAGGATGGGATGGGAGGAAGAGGAAGGGGGAGGACATGGTCGAGGCCCATGGCACCTCCCTCGTTCCAACGGGGGAGCCTGGGGGGCTTCTGGCGGTGGCTTGGCTGTGGTTTGGCTGGATGTGGACTTCCAGCAGGCATGGCTGAGGCCCTCAATCCCCCCCGCATCCTAGCTCAGGGGCCCAGGGCACTTCCACTGCATGCCTAATCTTTCTGCTGTCATAACTTCATTCCTTTGATAAGGAAGTTTTACATCTTCAGAAATCCCTTGTAGAAAAAGAACTATTCCTGAGAGAAGCATACTTTACACTCAGTTCAATCGTTCATTCATTCAACGTTTATTGAGATCCTACAAAAGCCTGACACTGTGCTACCTCCTGGGGATGCATGGATGAAGAAAACTGTCCTGGTCCCTATCCTCATGGAGCTCTCACTCCAGTGGGAAAACAAACATTAAAACATAGCAAATAAAATAATTAGGTTATGGTAAGTGCTATGAAGGAGACAAAGGAGGTGTTGGGATAAAAACAAACAGGAGTAGGGAGTGCATCAGGAAGAGAAATCAGGAAAAGCCTCGCTGAGGAGATGGCATTTGACGCGGAGGCAGAGCAGGAGCCAGTCAAATGGAGAGCATACAGAGAAGCATTCCAGGCAAAGGGGACAGTAAGTGCAAAGGCCCTGTGGCTGGAAAGAGCTCTGAGTATTCTAGGAACTGCAAGAAGGCTGATGTGGCTGACCAAGGAAGAGACTGGCTGGAAGGGGCTGGAGACATAAAAGGGGCCAGATACTGTTGTGCATGGAGAGGAGTTTAGATTTTAAGTGCATTTTACTTCCTCCATCAGTCTTTGCCTTCATTAAAGCCCTAAAGCAATGTTTTTCAAAATTATGATGCTGAAAGAGAGTGAATATCAACACACCCACAGTGAGCTCAAATATCTTTCAAGTTTCTTGTTTTACCCTCAAATTCATGTGAACCACGCAAGAATGTAGAAGTGGAGAAAGAATTACTCCTTTCAACTGCTGGCAAGTTCCCCTCTGGGAGAAAACTGTTTTTGTAAAGGAAGCAAGCTCTTTTGAGCATAGGTGCAATGGCGGGGTGAGAGCAGGGGAAACCTAAATGGGTCTGAATAAATGAAGAACCATAATCCTGAGATCTGGCCGGCTGCAGCTCAAGCAGAAATGTTATGTGAGGTGAAAAAAGATTCCATAGCAGGGACTGTCACTCACCCATGGGATCCTTCCCTGTGGCAGATGGGCCACAGGAACTTTTCAAGAACTGGGATGTCCAATACTCAGTCTACAACCTTCTGCCATGCTCTGCACCTTCTAATCCCACTCCACCTCCACACTGCTCTTCCCCCTGACTCAAAGACACCTATAAATGTGTCTAAGGGAAATCAGTGGGAGGCCGTGTATCCCCTTTCTGGACATGCAGGACAGGGGAGAGAGCAACTGAGATAGAAAGCCCCTGGGCACTGGGGTTTCCAGGGCCACAGCAGTAAGCCATAAGGAATTTGCAGGAATTTTGGAGGGGACATTGACTAGGGGGAAGGTGAGCCAATTTTACATGAATTTCCAAATCTATGGCAGATGGCAGGGGTCTTACTCTTTTCTGTGTTATGAGTCTCTTGGCAGTCTAGTAAAGCCCATAGAATCCTTCCCAGAATAATGTTTTTAAAAGCTTTAAAAAAAACCCAATGCTGTATTATAAAGAAAACCAATGACCCCCCCCCCAACACACACACAACCAGGCACACTGCCAATGCCTTAGGGCCCTGCCCAGGGACCTGGGGCATGGATTGGGGACTGGATCCCCCACACACACACAACCAGGCACACCACCAGTGCCAAGGAGCATGCCCAAAACCACCTCCATGTGGGTGGCCCACCACAGCCATCACAGTAACCACGGCTGCCACAAACGTGGCTAGGTATCACAACCATCATGCAGATGGTCCGCCAGCCACTGGAGTGATTGACACAAGGAGTGTCACCAGCAGAGGTAAAGAAAAGAAGAGGATGTCTCTCTCCGCAAAGCCCATTCCAGAGTGACAGAAGAAGCATCTGCTCTACGATAATATTGAGGGACCTGAACATACCTCTCAGATTGGACAGATCATCTAGGCAACAAATCAACAGAGTAACCATTGCTCTTTCAGAGGGAGAGAAGAAATCTAGGGTTATCAGTGGTGGGAGGGGGGAGGGAGAGGGGGATCAGGAGAGATTGGACAAGGGGCATAAAGAATAAGTACAATTTGTAACAATATACATACTAGTAATATTGATTTGATCAACATATGTCAACATTGAACCCCCAAAATATGTATAATTAACTATGATTCAATTAAAAAAAAAGAAAGAAAACCAATGACAAAATTTTAAAGAAAATAAAGGTATCAGAATATTGGGGGGAAAAAACCAGATTTGTGATATAGCAATATATGTGCTTCTTTATTAAGTAATAAGACCTATTAGAAGGTATAATAATTATAATTTGAAGTGGTGATAAGCTTAAAAAATTGTGAGATATCTGTAACAAGTGTAAGGTAATATGAAAATATCTGATTTCTACTGTGACAAAGTCATAGGTACTGCAATTACCACCACTACTACTACTGTGATGTGTTGTCTGCAATCACAAGAAAAGAAAATGCTCAATTTCAATGAGAGTTTAGTGAAAATAAAGCTATAATCTTTTTTCTTATCTAAGAACATGAAATCCTTTGAAATTTACCCAGTGGACCCTTTGAGGGTCTGTGCATTCCAGGTTAAAGGTTAGAACCCCGGGCTGGGTTGACTCAACTGACATATGGGTTAAGATGCCATAGGAAAGTGATGTTTTGAATGTTTTGCCATCTAGAAAAACTGTTGCTCTGGAAATATTTGCCAGAATTTTGTTCTGTGGCTTTCTGTAGCCCAGGGCTCACACCAAGATGAGAAATTGGTCCCAGGAAAATGTCAGCAGAGGGGCAAGCTGACTCTCAGCGTGACAGTAAGGGGTGGGGAACACAAATGGAAAAGAAAGAGAGCCCTCAAAGGAAGCCTGGAGGAATGCTAGAGACAGACTTGGGAGAAGATGTGCCTGTTTGGCATTGCTGTACACGGTTCGAAGTCATTAATACACCCACCATCTCACAACTTCATAAAGCCCAATGTCGAAAGGCCCTCCTGCCTCTGTATTGAAAGTTACAGAAAACAAAGGGGGAGATGAGGACACAAAACAGAGGGAGACTTTTTCATCTATATTCTTGCAGGGCTTATCTTGAATATATTTAATAACCAGTATGGCCTTCAGCACTGATCAGTCAAAATGGGTACCAAGCTCTAAGTGGCTGGCACAGACCCACTGGCGTGTTCTGACTAATAAAGAGCAGCTTTGGCACCTACAGAATGTCAAATCATATGAATGTATTATCAATTCAAAGAAATCAACAGATAGTCACATACTGGAGATTCTACACACACCCACACCCTCACATACAATGCATTACCTTCTGATAAGCAAAGAGAGCCACAACTGTTACACTATCAGCCATTCTCATATTCTATCAGGCCAACTTTTTACATGGAGTCCTTGGCTTTGCATGAGACAAATTCAGGGCAGATTCCAAGAGGCCTATCAGATAGATGTTTTCCAGGAAAACTTCTTTTAATATAAGAGGCGAACTGCTTCTTCAGAGAATAAAGAATTGGCCTTATGAGAACTATTCTTCTGCCAAGGTATTTGATGCATGCTGACAAGGTAATTTCTTTGTGGTCTCCTGGGTTTCTGTAAATTTCCTACTGCAAACTTTCATAATCAGAAAGAGCGCTTCACCCAGGGAAACACAAATGGTGCCGTAAATTAAACACTCAGTGGACCCGTTTTTGTTTTGGTTTTAAGTAGGCTTCCTTCCTGTAACATATTTACTAAGGGCATATTATCAAATCAGCTTCAAAATTTGACGTGCTGACTTTTAAATTTCAAGAAATTTACGAACATTAGAATTCTCCTTTTTGATTGTACGGTTCTATGACTTTTAACACATGCATAGATTCTTGAGCCACCCCAAATGGGATAGCTCAACAAATGGTCCTGGAACAACCGGATATCCATATGCTAAATGGACCATTCCAACATGCCCAAAGAATTCCCTTGTGCTGCCCTTTTGTAGTTAGATCCTTCCCAACAACCTAGCCCTTGGCAACCACTGATCTGTTTTCTGTCTCTAAAGTTTTGCCTTTTCTAGAATGTCATAAAATGGAATCATAAGGTACATAATCTTTCAAGACTCTTCTTTCACTTAGCACAATTCATTCATACTTGATGTTGTGTGTATCAAGGGTTCATACCTTTTCATTGTGAATAGTATCCCCTTGTATGGGTATATCACAGTTTATTCATCCATTCACCCACTGAAGGACATCTGGGTTGTTTCCAGTGTTTTGTGATTATGAATAATACTCAGTGAATACTAGTTTATAGGTATTTGTGTGAATATAAGGGTAAATACCTAGACGAGGCATTGCTGGGTTGTTTGGCAGATACTTTCCCCCCAGTACCTGGCTTGTCTTTTCATTCTCTTAACAGTGAATTTTGCAGAGCAAAAGTTTTAATTTTGATTATGCCAGATCCATCAAGTTTTTTTCTTTTATGGATCATGCTTTCATGATAAGAACTTTTGGCCTAACCCAAGGTCATGATTAGTTTCTCCTATGTTTTCTTCTGAGAATTTTATAGTTTTACATTTTACATTTACATTTTGAATTAATTTTTGTATATGGCATGAGGCATAACTTCAACTTTATCATTTAGCATATGGATATCCGGTTGTTCCAGGACCATTTGTTGAAAAGACTGTCCTTTCCATGGAATTGATTTTTTAAAAATATTTTATAACAATTTTTGGGTGTCCAAAGGGGACTTGAGATCTGGCAAGAAGTTTGAATCTAGAGGATTGTGTTATCCTAAAGAAGAGAGAGAAGGATAAACACAGATCTTGGATTCTCTCCTACATTTTCTACAAAAAAGGATTATAGATCTGGATAGCCATCAGTGGCTAAAAAGTGAGTCATATTATCATATAAAGATTCAATAATGTTCCCACAGTGGTACCAGGATCAAGGAGGTATGAAAAGGGCTGATTCATCATGAAAAAGTTTCAAACACTTCCCCAAATTCAAATCCTATCTTTGCACTATATTCTGGAGTATTTTATTTATACTCTGAAATCAAGAAAGCTAACAAACTCTCTGTTCTCAAAATATACCTGTTACAACTCTGCTTCCTCATTTTCCCAGTTTACAATTTATCTATGGATATGCTTCTTACAATACCTTAGATAGTCATTAGTAGAAGCAGTGGTCATTAGGAGAAGCATAGGATAGCAGGGCAGGTTTGGTGAAAAAATAAAGTTCATCATTAGATAAGAATTTTAGATGATAAAATTTATTTTAGTCTAGAAGTCTAAAATTAATTTTGTCACATTTATATGTTCATTTTCTTTATGACATTTGCCAATCATCCTAGGAGCTGGAAACTGACATCTTTCATCTTAAAAAAAAAAAGAAATGTTAATTTGCCATAAAGAACAATTTGTCTTGAAAACTCAAAGTTTATTTTAAAATTAAGTTGATCCTTCTTAATTATGGTCCTTCAAAGGAGTTCTGAACTTTACATTTGACTGAAGGCTGCAGACAGCACACAGGGAATTATTATTCCTTTAGAAACTAGCAACATGACAGAGACAGCCTGCGGGAGGCAGGCAGGAAAGGCGGGCTATCATAGCACCCCAGGGTTTTATGAACCAAAGTGTTGTGAGAATTTGTTGGCAGTGATCTAGGGAAACTCTTCAACAGAGATTTGATTCAAGTATTTAATTCACTGTAAACAACCAGCTACAATGTCCCTTTTATTTTCCAGATCTAGACTGCACAACCAGGAGCTCTGAGTGCATCTGCAGAGATTCTTCTCTTCCCCTCTTGCATCTGGGGAAGAACTGGGTCCAAGTAGCACATTACTTAGGATTCTTTTGAGATAGGGTTCCAGGTGAATTTCATGCATTTATGATTTTAGGTGAAATGCATTCACCTAACTTTCTGGAATAATGTAAACCTAGAACGGTCTACACAGGTCCCCCTCCATGAAGCAAGCCATCTAGCACCATGAAGAGAATGAGAGGAAGACCAGAGGGAAGCTGAGCTCTGAGTCCCTGAGGCAAGCCCCTCCCCGGGGCCACCACCTGGGTGGCGCTTTCTGAGTTTCAAAAGAAATCCCAAATGGGAAGATGCAGAAACTTACTGAGGGCACTAAAACCAAGTGGAAATCCTTTTCTAACATGGTTGGTGTACTGCTTGTTTAGAGGGTAGGCACTGGAATCAGACATACCTGGGTTCCAATCCTAGCTCTACCGTATATAAATTTCCCCTTGGAATCTTAAGGGTCCCCCACCTATAAAATGACTATAATACCATTTTGCAACCACTATGTTAGTAACTAATTCAAGCAAAAATCCTCAAAGAATGTGTAAATGATTGGGTGAAAGGTTGTTGGGGAACAGAAAATTCAAAGTATCACCCCAAAGATTAGTTATTAATTACACAAGAAATTTCTTATTAATTATAATGGAGAAACCCATTTTAACAAAGTGATCACATTTAACATCACCAATAATGGAACAAATTGAAATCCTGTGCATTGAGATGTGATAAACATCAATGTGTTCCTGCCAATAATAAGTAACCCGATTCTGTCATGGATGAGGTCACAGTCAAATCCAAATTGTGGTTCGTTCTGAAGAACTGCTGTGGACTCTTCAAACATGTCAATGTCATGAAGAAAAAACAAAAGGCTGTGAACTCTTGTAGAGACTTGACAATGAAATGAAATGTGTGAACCTTGATTGCATCTTGTACCAAACGTTTAAAAACAGCTATAACTGGGAAAATATTATTGTATCAGTGTTAAATATCCTGAGTGGATGATTGTGGTGTGGTTATATAGGAATATGTCGTTGATCAAGAGGTTGCAGCCAGGCGTGGAGGGGAGGGAGAGATTGGAACAATCAAATGTAGCAAGTGGTTGAGCCAGTAAGTAGGTGTTCATTGCACTCTTGGACTGTTCTGCAAATTTAAATTTTTTCTAAATAAAAAGTTGGGTAAAATGAGCATAATAATGAGGTTTTGTGAAGATTAAATGTAATAATGCATGTAAAGCTCTTGTAACAGTACTTGGCAAACAGTAAGAGCCTCATTAATGTGGGCCATTATGATTGTGTGACCCTAGGGATTCATTTTGCCTTTCTATGTCTGTTTCCTCATCATTATGACTGAGCCACACAATCCCATCAGATCTAGCATTCTGGGATTTTATATGAATCTGCCTTCAAAAAGTGATTGGGATCAGGAGAATCAATATTGTCAAAATGTCCATACGACCAAAGGGATCTACAGATGCAAAGCAATCCCTATCAAAATTCCAATGGCATTTTTCACAGAAATAAAAAAAAGTCCTAAAATTCATATGAAACCTCAAAAGGCCTTAAACAACTAAACAATCTTGACCAAGAAGAACAAAGCTGGAGGCATCCTGCCTGATTTCAAGTATATTACAAAGCTGTAATAATCAAATCAGCAAGGTATTGGCATAAAAACAGACACATAGACCAATGGAACAGAATACAGAGCCCAGAAATAAACCCACACATTTACAGTCAGCTAATCTTCCACAAAGGTACTAAGAATACACAACGGTGTTGGAAAAACTGGATATTCATACATAAAAAAATAAAATTGAATCTTTATCTTACACCATATACAAAAATCAACTCAAATTGGATTAAATATTTAAACATAAGATGTGAATGTAAAACTAGAAGAAAACAGGAGAAAAATTCCATGGCATTGGTATTGGCACCAATTTTTTTAATATGACACCAAAACCACAGGCAACAAGAGCAAAACAAATGAGTGGGACTACATCAAATTAAAAAGTTTCTGCACAGCAAAGAAACAGTCAGTGAAATGAAAAGGCAACCCACAGAACAGAAGAAATTATTTGCAAATGATACATTCAATAAGGGATTAATATCCAAAACATATAAGGAACTTGTACAATTTAAAAGGAGATAAAAGGAGAAAACCAAATAACCTGATTAAAAAATGGGCAAAGGACCTGAATAGATATTTCTCAAAGGAAGACATACAAATGGCCAAAAGGTCTATGAATAGGTGCTCAACATCACCAGTCATCAAGGAAATGCAAATCAAAACCACAATGAGATATCACCTCATATCTGCTAGGATGGCTATTATCAAAAAATCAACAGATACCAAATGTTGGTGAAGATGTGGAGAAAAGGGAACCCTCATACCTTGTTGGTAGGAATGTACATTATGGAAAACAGTATGGAGGTTTCTCAAAAAATTAAAAATGGAATTCCCATATGATCCAGCAATTCTACTTCTGGGTATATATCCAAAGGAAATCAAATCAGTATCTCAAAGAGATTTCTGCACCCCCATGTTCACTGCAGCTTTATCCACAATAACCAAGATATGGAAACAACCTAATGTCCCTTAAATACGGATGAATAGATAAAGAAAATGCGATATGTATGTATGTGTGTGTGTGTGTATATACATATAAACACATATATACACAGTATATATACAGTAGCATATACACACACACACACATATATATATAGTCATGCACCACACAATATTTCAATGAGGGACCATATATACGATGGTGATCCCATAAGATTATAATACTGTATTTTTAATGTATCTTTTCTATATTCACATATGTTTAGATACACAAATACCATTGTATTACAATTACCTACAGTATTGAGTCCAGTAACACGCTGTACAAATTTCTACCCTAGGAGCAATATGCTATACCATACAGCCAAGATGTGTAGTGCGCTATACCATCTAGGTTTGTGTAAGTGTGCTCTATGCTGCTTGCAGAACAAAATAGCCTAATAATGTATTTCTCAGAAGATACTCCCATCATTAAGTGATGTGTTACTCTCTCTCTCCCTCCCTCTACACACACACACACACACACACACACACACACACGCACACATGCATGCACACACATACATGCACACATGGAATATTATTCAGCATTAAAAAGGAAGGAAATTCTGCCATTTGCAACAACATGGATGAATCTGGAAAACACTATGCTAAGTAAAAATAAGCCAGACACAGAAAGACAAATGCTGCATAATCTCACTTATATTTGGAGTCTAAAAAAGTAGAACTCAGAAAGAGAGAGTAGAAGGGTAGTTAACAGTGGTTAGGGGACTGGGGGAAATGCAGAAATGTTTGTCAAAGGATACAAACTTGCAGTTATAAGATGAGCAAGGTCTGGAGACCTAATATACAGTACAGTGCCTATAGTTAATAATAATGTATTATATACTTGAAAT
Source organism: Galeopterus variegatus (assembly GCF_000696425.1). Taxonomy (NCBI): domain Eukaryota; kingdom Metazoa; phylum Chordata; class Mammalia; order Dermoptera; family Cynocephalidae; genus Galeopterus; species Galeopterus variegatus. The sequence goes on along the minus strand of NW_007726699.1, from coordinate 265,494 downwards.
CTGCTAAGAGAGTAGATCTTAAGAGTTCTCACCACACACAAAAAAGAAATAACTGTATGAGGTGATGGATATGTTAATTAGTTTGATTATGGTAATCATTTTACAATGTGTTTATCAAGAGTTCACACCTTGAATATATACAATTTTTATTTGTCAATTACATCTCAATAAAACTGAAAAAAAAACGAATTTTAAGAACTAAAATTTCATTTAAATGTTTTTAGCAATCACTTTCTACCACTTTAGTTATTTAAAAAATATTTATAAAAATATAGGTGCTTCCTTAAAAATCATTTATGCCTGCAGAATTGCTATCTTTGATAAAAGAATCTAAGTTCACTTACTGTCATTCAAATGAATCCAATTAGCTATACATCTCCTTGAAATAAAAAGAACAGACTGAAAAAATGAGCATCCATTTTCCAAGTACTATTAGGAGACTTGACTGTCTAGTGTTCTTTTAGCTTTTTAGATTTTGTATTGTTACTTTACTGGCTGTAAATTTGTAAGTATCAAGTTCTTTTACTAAATATGAGCATAAACAGGGATGTTTTCTGGCAAGGAGTTAGATATTTTGCTATTAGAATGTAAATATGGATTTAACTAGTTAAAAATGCTAAAAAAGGGATAAGGGCCCAACCCACGACATGAAGGTGACTGGGATGGCTCTCTTGGCATTGCATTCATTCATTCATCCATTCATTCAAGAACATTTATTGAGGCCGGCCCGGTGGCGCACTGGATAGTGCGCCGCTTGGGAAGCGCGGCGGCGCTCCCGTCCGAGGGTTCGGATCCCACGTACAGACCGGCTCCCACTCACTGGCTGAGCGAGGCGCGGGAGCAACGCCGAGGCTTGCGATCCCGTCGCCGGTCCCCGGTCCGGTACGGGGGCAACACTGAGGGTTGCGATCCGTTGCCGGACACGGAAAAAAGACAAAAAAAAAAGAACATTTATTGAGCCTCTACTAACATACCAGGCACTAGAGATTGAAAGGTAAATTCCCCAGTTAGTCCACATTTGGGGGAAGGAAAAGGAGGACACACATAAATTTACAATGACAATGCAGCATGCTTAGATGCCTTAGTAGATGTAAGTATAGGGTGTTGTTCCGGCCACCGAAGAGGGGCACCTGACCCAGATCAGAGGGTCAGGGAAGGCTCCTTGTCTCTACCAACCTGCACCAAAATACTCCATTAGTGCCTGTGTTTCCTAGAAGTCAAGCTCCTGAGGACAGGAACTACATGTCAATCATTTCTGTATTTCCAGTTCTTGGTAGTGCTGCAGTCTTGATGACTGGCTAATTCAGCAGCTCTTCCCATCCTTTTCTCCCTTGCCCATTTTCACAAGAGAGGAAAATCAAAATACAGACTTTACCAGACTAAAGTGAAAGTCCAGTAGGGACATCTGGGAAAGGTTTTGCTTTCTGGAGAAAATGGCAACTCCCCCTTCTTCCTGCCTTGTATGATGCCATAATGGCTGGAGCTGGGCAGCTACCATGAGACTATGAGGGAGAGGTCAAGAGCTGCACAGAATGGGCAGTCCTGAATCATTGCACACCTGCATCAATGCCATCGATGCCCTCCTCCTCTAGACTTCCTGTCATGTGAGAAAAATAAACCTATGTATGTTGAAGATGCTGTAAATCAGTGTTTCCAGTACTTGAAGTCAAAAGCATTCCAATAGATTAAATAGGTGCTCTAGAAATGTTTGTAGAACTGAACTCCGGGATATAAGTTGATTGTGTGAAATTGGCAGAGGGGTCAGAGTTGTAAAGAAGTAGAAAACTGATGAGAGAAGTCAGGAACAGAAAGCTGGAGGGAATGAACGTATAGGGTAAGAGGCAGAGACCTGGGGCCAAGAGAAACCGGAGTGTCTGGGGCAGAGCCTGGGAGAGCATCTTCTGGGTTGACAAGGTTCTTGCATGTGAAGAAATGCGCCATAGGATGCATTTCTAATCAGGGTCGAGTCATGGGTGCATGAGAGGTGCAGGCTACCTGGTCGCTGTCTCCTCCTTCACTCACTTCCCACACGTGGCTCACAGCACTGCACACTCGCCTGCTTTCCCCCGCCTTTCTCACTGCTCATTCTCAGCAGCTCCTATCTCCTCAGCTTCTAAAGGTTTGAACACCTGTGCACACAGTCCTTCATTTCTTCTCTCTCTAAACTCCCTCCTTAGGAAACCTCATCCTGTTGCATGGCTTTAAGTACTATTTATATGCTGACAACTCCCAAATTTCTATCTCCAGCCCAGATCTCTCATATGGGTTCCAGACTCTTAAATCCAACTGGCCTCTTGGCATCTCCACTTGAAAGCATCCACGTGTCCAAAACTGAGCTCCTGATATTTCGCTAAAACACGCACGTCCCTAATCTTCCCCAGCTCAGTTAATAGCAACTCCATTTTTCTAACTGCTGCAGCAAAAAAAATAAATAAATAAACTAGGTGTTATCCTTGACCACACTCTGTTTCTCATTCCCGACATATGGACTGACACCAAATCCTGTCAGTTCTGGAATTTTCACCGCCTCCAGTGCCTTCGCCCTGGCTCTATCACCATCATCCTCTGACTTTATTATTCTGCTTTTGTCTGCCTTCAGTTGATTTTATAATGAAGCAGCCAGAATGTGCCTGGTATGAGTCAGCTTATGCTATTCTCTGTTCAAAACCCTCCCAGGCCTTCCTGTCTGTCTCAGAGTAAAAGCCAAAGTCCTTTCAGAGTCCTCCCACAAGATGTCACATGATCACATGGGCCTCCGGGCCAGACCTAGTCCTGCCTCAGAGCCTTTCCATTTGCCGTTCCCTCATCTGGAATGCTCTTCCCCATATCCATGTGACTTGCTCCTTCTCTTCCCTCAGACTCTTAGTCAAACTCCCCTAACCCAACAATTCCTGTATTTCATCTCTTCGACAACTACCACCACCCAGCACAGTGCCTCCTTTATCACTGGTTTATTGTCTGCCCTCTAAACGACAGACTATAAGCTTCATGAAGGCACGGAATTTTGTCTGTTTTGTTCATCGCCATATACCCAGCACCTAGGCAAGTGCCTGGCAACATAAGTCTTCAAAATATATTTATGGACTGAAGGGATGAATGTATGATTCTCTCCTCTAGGATGTTGCATGTCTCTCAAACCTCATACGTTCACAACTGAAATCAACACCTCCTCCTATGGAAACAACTCCTATGGGATTCTCTGAGCATCCTCTTGAACTTCTCCCTCCTAATTTCTCGTTCAGTCAGTCACTGATTCCTACTAATCATACCTCCTTAGTGTTTCTTCAATCTACCTCCTTTCTAAATTCACCCTGTGCCGTCTCACCCACTTATTGACTCTGCAATAACCTCCCACCTGGCCTTCCTGCCTGTAGAATTCCCTCTGTTATTCCAAAGTTTTCTTTTACAGTTTGGTTTTATATTTTTAGTTTCTTTTACCCTTGATTAGCCCCAGTCCACCCCCACTGCCTTTTTATTTTTCATGACATTAATTTTTTGAAGTCTACAAGCCAGTGTCTTGTAGAATTGTATTGAATGACTTAAAAAACGCTCAGCATCCCTTTCCTGCTGAAAGCCCCTCACTGGAAACCCACTATTGAAAGATTAAAGTCTGAGTTTCTTAGGGCTCTCGGTGTTAAGTCTCCTGCCCAGGCTGAACTGTTCCACATTTAGTCTCCACCACCTCCTTCAGAAGCCTCACCTAATTACCCTGCCTCAATGCTCCCCTGATGTCCTCTCCTATCCCTAACCCTGCCCTCACCACACTGTTTTCTAATATTGTGTGTGCTTGTCCCCTCCACTAGACCATGAGATGACTGAGGACAGGGATTGTGGCTTACCCACCTCTGTTGGCCTGGCCTGCCCCAATGGAACTCATAAATGTATGCGAAATGAATGAGAAAGAGGAGAGAGGAAAAAAAAAGGAAGAGGCTCTTGTTCTGCTCTTCAGTCCCAAGGAGAAAGGGTTAGAATGCGCTTCACTAAGGAAGAAAGCCAGAAGGAGGGGAACTGTTGATGGTCCCATTCCAGGAATCAAAGCAGGGAGCCCTGGTCTTCTTATCAGCTTTCTGTTACCATCACTACAGGGAGCCCCGGGACGGTGTCCCTTGCACCTTTGCAAGCTTGACAAGGCTCAGCGACGTGGCAGTTTCCCATAGTAATGAATAGTCAAGCCATTAGCATGAAAGAGCCTGTAGGCCTATGTTTAGGACAGCCAGAGAGGCAGAGCTAGGAGTAACTTCACAGCAGTGTTTGAAAGAGGAATTCCCTAAGCAGGGCACTGGATGACGGAATCTTCAAAAACAGGAGGCAAGAAGGCTAGGAAGAAAAGAATAGCTCAGAGAGTTGGTCTGAACCTGTGAAGAGGCTGGTAAGTCTTAAAACAGGGTCTTGAAGACCTTGCACAGGGAGCTGGTTTACCAGATGCCAGAGAGTTTGGGCCTGTGGTCAAACCTGGAAAAAATGTTTTGAGACCTGGCAGTGGCTAAGGGAATTAGCTGTGCCTTGGAAGAAAAGGCACAGTGGGAACAACTCTTCAGAAAAATACTCCCAAAATCAGAGCCTCTAAGTTTCAGTTTACATGCTAATTCTGATCAGTTGGTAGGGGCTTTCAGAATTGCTAAATTGAGAGGAAATCTAAAGCCATCATCAGACTTGGTTTAAAAAAAAAAAAATTCTGTGATTGATTAATCACATCTGCCATGGGTACAGGTAGGGAGAAATAGGAAAGGACCTGGAAATCAAAAGGGAAGATAAAAGGGTGGCTCCTAAAAGGTACTGCTGAATAACTTCAATATGAGAGGCTGTGTACGTTAGTGGAACTATCATGGGCTTTGTCACTGGACAGAGCTGACTTTGAATCCCAGTTCTGCTCCATTTATTACCTGAGTAATCTTGGGCAATTTACAAAACCCCTTCTGTAAAATGGGATTGTTCCGCAAATTAAATAAAATAACATATAATTTAAAGGTAACACTTACTTAGCAATTTCTACGTGCCAGGCATTGTTCTAAGATCCTTACAAATATTAATTGATTTGGTTATCACAACAACCCTATAAGGTTATTATCCCCAGTATACTGACTAGGAAACTGAGAGTCAGAGAAGTTCAGAGACCTGCCATGAGTCACACAGCACAGCCAGGATTTACACCCAGGTGGTCTGGCCCTGAGTTCACATTCTTAACCACCTTAATACCTACCAGAGTCCACCACTTTCTACTGCTATGATTGCTGTCACCACGTGTCAAGCAACTAACATAAGCTCTATGATTTAACTTGATAAGACTTGTATCCTTGGGTATTCACCAGGGAGGTATGAAGTATGATGTCCATAAAAGGAACCACAATGGAAACAAGTATGTCCAGAATAGGATAGCCCAGAGTGCGCTCCAAGAAATGCTAATTAATGTTTTGTGATAAAATTGTTCCAGAGTCAACTGTTTGGGAGCCATAGCATTAAACAACCTTAAGCAGATTTCTCTACTGAAGACTTCTCAAGATCTTTAAAACGCTGTTATGCCTTGAGATCTCTGAGAGCATGATATAGTTCACAGAGCATATTTTCCCCTTGAAACTTTGTTCTTCAGAACATTCTTTGGAAAATGCTGAATAAAAGGAGCACTTAGAATCATGTTCCTTAGGAACTAGATATGAAAACTATGAGGGCTCTCACTTAATGAACATATCTTTCTCTCAGCAAGGAAAGAGGAAGAGCAAAGAAGAAATAAAGAGAGTTAGAGTGGAAACGGAGAGGTGATTGAAGGGAGGAGGGAAGAAAGCAGGGTTCTGCTGAGACATATGTGAAGATATGAGCAACATGTGGATGACTCGACTGTCAGAGGGAACACTAAGTCAAAAGCAGCATGTTGCCAAATGCAGGATGTGTGGTCACTTTTGTCACTACCACTGCCATCATCAGCATCACCAGAGAAGCTAACCTTCCCTCACACCTCACTACTTTGCAGACTGTGTATTATGCTCTTCATTGATATTATCTCATTTAATTCCCACTTTACAGATGAGGAAATAGAAGCACATGCAAGTTAAATAATTCACCCAGAGTCAAACTTATAAAGCGTATAAGAGGCAGCACGTAGATTCAACCCTGCGAGTCTCACCGCACAGCCCCTGCTCTCACTGCCGCATTGCACAGCTCTACTTCTAACTGCATTACAGAGGGGACTAGAATTCCATTATGTAATACAAAAAGGATATCATACAGAAATGCAACACCAAAACACTTGGAAGAGAAGGAAAAGACAAAAACCAACCAACCCACCTGCATCACTTTGGATATTTGGCTGCACGGAGTCAAACTAACTAAAGTACTGATTTTTTCCACAACACATTCAGATGTTTAGATACCATCGTATTTTCTTTCCGCCTCTTTTTTACTCCTGTGTTCACCATCCCTTCTTATGTCTTAAATTACATGTCAAGCTTATCCAATGTATCACACTTGCTCATAAAGTAAACAGGACATTTTTTGAATGTTAAAAAGCATTTTTAACCCGAACACTGTGACTACTGTATTTACAATAAGCCTCACTTAGATTTCCACAACTTCCAGTTCTTTTATTGGGAATGGAGGCCCTCAGAACAACTTCCTAAGACAGATTCCAAAAACATGAATCACAACTCAATCAAATCATTTGTGGCTCAGAAACATATCTGCATTAAATGTTAGCATTTATCCATGTTTTATCTGACTGTTGATTTTTATGCCTGAAATCTGATGCAAATAGTAAATCATACTATTTTGGGGGTTGAGGGGGAATAAACCCAGGTCTGGAAAAGCAGTCCAGGATGTGAAAAACTTGCACATCGAGTATCCTTGATTTGCTGCTATGGCAAAAAAATGTTCCGTTGGAATGCTACAAACACAGACTGGGAGGCTTCTGAAGGCAGAGTTTGTGCAAGACAGCCTGACACCTCTGATTTACTTTCTTGAATCTGTAGCAAAATAAAGGACTGCTGCGGACAGGCCAGGGTAAGATGGAAAGACTGCACACTGCTTGTAAATGTCTCTATTTACCTGGTGAATCGTGAGGGTAGGGCTTTGGGCTCCTCCGTCCAGAAGAGCTGCAGGGCAGAGCATTCAATTCGTGGCTGACTCTGAGCTGCTGCCCTTCATGCTGCTTCGGCTGCTTCTAAGATCCCATTGGAAAGCCCAGCGGGTTGGAGAGCCCCAAGGCCAACATTACGTTTCCAAGAGACTATTCCTCCCCCACCCACACCCCCTTTGCTTGCGTTGACTTTGGAGCAGCTTGAGTTTCCTCCACCCCTGCGCGAAGCAGCCGGGAATCCAGTTGTTGCGTTGGCAGAGTGAGGCAGGCGGGCGCTGAAACCACTTCCAGATGTGCTCGGCTGGCCAGCTCAGATCGGCCAGACTTCCTCTCACAGCCTCGTCCAGCAGTCTGCGTGCACATCGTTTCAAAAACAAGGCTGCTCTGGAGGAAGAGAGTCAAAGAGAAGAGCAAATGCTTGGAGGATGAATTTCTACCACATGTTGGGTCTAAAGTAAACTTTGAAAGCAGAGAAATGAAAGATAACATTCATACTGATTTTGAGAATCTTCATAGCCACTAGCTTCTCCTGAAATCTCCTGGTCATCAAAATGCTGCTGTCCCCAAATCGAAACCCAGATAACAACTGTGGTCTCATTCTACCAAGACAATGATAATGACAAAAGTTTCAAGATGGAGTGTTTTGTGACCAAACACGGAGACGAATCAGGCAAAGAACTGACATCAACAGCAAACTGTGCTGTTCTGTATTTTTGCCATTAATTCTCAGAAACCCAAGAAGTGGTGCCAGCATTTTGCCTGAGGTCATGGAATTTATTTCTGCAATGGCCCTTCTCCCTAGGTCCTTTAAGGAAATAAGAATCCCTTGCTTACTGCCTCTTTCCAACACGGTGTCTTCCAGCAGAAATATAATACAAGCCACACTGCAATTTTAAATTTTCTAGCGGCTGCATTAAGAAAAGTACCAAGAGGTAAAACTTATTTTTTAGTGATATATTTTATTTTACCCAATATATACAAAATATTATTATTTCAACACACAATTAATATAAAACATTCTTTTTTTAAAAAACTAAGTCTTTGAAATCTGGTGTGTTTTATACTTGCAGCGCATCTCAATTCCAATGCTAAATTTCATCAGAAACACTTGATATGTATTTAGATTTCATAAAATTTATAGTTGAAAAACTAGATTTATATACTCAGATTGTTCCAAATGTACTTAAAAGTTTTCTAGTAACTGAATTGAGTATCCGTTTTTCAACTTAATAAAAATTAAGTAAAATTTTAAATTCAGTTCCTCATTTTGCTAGTCACAATTTAAGTACTCAATAGCCAATGTGGCTAGTGGCTACTGTATTGAACAATGCTGTTCTAAAGCATTTAGTGGGGGTTTTTTCAGACTTGAACTTGGAGAGTGAGAGTATCCTGAATATCTTCCATTTGTGTAGAACTTTGAAGGCTGCCAAAGCACCTTCCCATCTTCTATTTCATTTTGTTCTCACAACATTTCCGTTAGGTAAGTTGAGCAGCTGTTATTTGCCCCAATTTGCAGTCAAGTAAATTGAGGTTTTGCAAGTTGAAGTCCAACTTCCCAAAGCAAGTTAGTAATGACGCCAGGACTGAAATTCCTATTCAGTACTTCTCAACTGTTTCCTTCTCCTGAGGCATGTCAAATGCTACAATGTTTTTGCTGCAACAGTAGGGTTAAACTGCACTCACAGTCTTCAGTTGGTCACCCTTCATAATCGAGCTGCCATTTGTGTTAGAATTATTGACTGCCCTGACAGCATTCCCTTATACACTCCCATCCTAAAGCCCTCACACAATCCAGCAAGCATGTCCTTTTTCTTTGGAGCAGGCTTGACATGATGCTATTCCTCTTCTCTCTGGGCAAGCTGTAGCCTATTTTAAACTATAACTCCACTCAATGCTTTAGCTAACAGACAAGTTGTAAGGTATTTATTTATTTGTATAAACCCTATCACTATTTTATTATAAAAAAATTAATATAACTGCACACACAAAAAATTACACCAAAAATTGTGGAAAAATAAACATAAAATTATAATTTTTATACAGGTGTTATGGAAATACAAGTAATTTTCATTTCATTTTATTTCATTTAAGAACAATGTATTTCATGTTTCTGTCCAATGGGATCTATTATCAGATTGAACTCATTCTGAAAATCACTCTTCTCACCAAAAGCCAGAAAAATACCATTCTTCTCTGAAATGGGAAAAGCAAGTTTTTGGGTTTTTTAAAATTTTTATTGAATCAAAATCGATTATACATATTTTTGGGGTTGAACATTGAGATATGTTGATCAAATCAATATTACTAGCAAATATATTGTTACAAATCGCACTTATTCTTTATGCCCCTTGTCCAATCTCTCCCCATCCTCTGCCCCCCTCCCACCACTGATAACCCTAGATTTCTTCTCTCCTTCTGAAAGAGTAACGGTTACTCTGTTGATTTGTTGCCTAATGATATATCCAATGCTGAGAGGTATGTTCAGGTCCCCCAATATTATCTTAGAGCAGATGCTTCCTCTGTCACTCTGGAATGGGCTTTGTGGAGACATCCTCTTCTTTTCTTTGGTCTCTGCTGGTGACTCTCCTTGTTTCAATGCACTCCAGTGGCTGGAAGACCATCTGTGTGGTGGTTGTGGTGGTTGTGGTGTGTAGTCGCTTTTGCAGTAGCTGTGGTTACTGTAGTGGCTGTGGTGGGCCACCCACATGGAGGTGAGGTTTTCCGCATGCTCCTTGGCACTGGTGCTGTGCCTGGTTGTGGGAAGGGGGTCTGGTCCCCAGCTCCATACCTCAGGTCCTTGGGCAGGCCTTGAGGCGTTGGCAGCGTGCCTAGGCTGGAACTAATTTTTTGTCCTTTGCTTACTTCTAAAATGGGGTAACTTCCTGTGGGGACCAGTACTTGAGCTGTGTGATTTAGCTAAATTGCTGCTTTGCTGCTGATTCCCTACGGAATGCTTTTTGTGCAGCTCAGGTTTTAATGGTTGACTTTATAGGTACTTCTGGCTTTCCAGAGACCCGGTGCGCCTAGGTTGTATAGAAACTCTGATCTGAGTCTTTTTATCAAACTGCACCCCATGCAATTCTGTATTCCTGGCCAGTTTCCTCTGAGTGGTCCTTCACTGATTGTGGTGCTGGTCAGCTGTCCTTGCTGTGCCTCAGTGTTCCCCTGTTGGGCCCAACTCCCCTATTGCCCATACTCCACACACTTCCCATGGGAAGGGCCATGTGCAGGTCCATGGTGATGACTCACCAGCTCTTTTTCTTCAGTTATTGTGGCCTCTCACTCCTATGTGGCTCCACAGGAATCCTATTAGAGGTCTTGCTGGCCTGGGGGCCACCAAGGCCACCTTCTCCCCTGCTGCCTCCAAGCAACTTCATCTGAAGGGCACAGGTGCGGCTTTTGCCGGCTCCTGCTCCATGCACTGAGCAGCTCCAGCCTTAACATGGCTGTGGCACAAAATGGTCAGAGCGGTTTTTTCTTTCTTTCATGTGGCTTCTCTCGCCTTCATGCACTCCATAGGTCTCTCCTCCTCTTCCCCTGAGCTCTAGTGGCCCCAGCTTGGCTGTTGTTGCCTTTTTATAGTTGTAAATTGGTTGATTTGTGGGAGAGAGTAACACCGGGGACTGTCTATTCTGCCATTTTTACTGGAAGCCCAGGTATTTATCTTTGGTTGTGGCAAAGATACATTTTATGTATTGATCACCTCTGGGAAGTCAGCACAGGGTACTATGCTTCAAGTACTCCTGCTCCAGTGCTTACTGCACACACCTAAGCAAAAGTAAGATCAACATTTCCTAGCTCAGAGTTTGCCACTGCCCTTCCAGAATTATGTGCTGTCAGGTGCAGCAGGACAGTCCCTCAGACATGTCCCAAGATGTCATGGTGGACAGCATCCTGAGCCAATGCCTGCCCAGTCCAGTTTTCTCCAAAGATCATGTCATCTTCTCCTTTGCATCTCTCATCCACCTAACAGAATGCCTGATTCAGTGTAAGAGCTGTTGAATAAGTGGGTTCATAGAGGATGACAACCAAAGCCCCCAAGACGGAGACACAAAATTGAGATAATAATTACATTGTTTTCACAGACCCTGCCTGCTCTTTATATTAACTTTGACATGGACCCGAATCTTTGTACACTTTGTACACCTTCTCCATGACCCCTACTGTCTCTGACTCCAGCTTCTTTCTCCTTTACTCCTGCATGCCATGCTCTAAGGGCACAAGAGACTTGTTATCTATGATCTAGATTTGCACGTTGCATGCACAGATTCTTCCCTGGAAAGACATGAGAAAAGAATGAGAAACAGGATATAAGTGACACTCTAACAATCCAGTGGCTACCAGCATGGGCTCTGGAGGTAGACAGACCTAGTTTCAGCTGTTATGTAACAAGTTACTGTAGGTCTTGGGCCGGCCTGGTGGCGCACTCAGGTAGAGTGTGGCGCTTGGGAGTGCGGCGGCGCTCCCGCCGAGGGTTCGGATCCCATATAGAGACCGGTCCACTCACTGGTTGAGCGCGGTGTGGGCGCGACACCGAGGGTTGCGATCCCGTTGCCGGTCACGAAAAAAGACAAAAAGGAAAAAAAAAAAAAGTTACTGTAGTTCTCACCTTCGGTTTCCTTATCTATTAAGTGGGAAAACCTTTTGTGAGGATTAAAAGACATCATACATTGTAAAGTACTCAGTAAGGCCTCGACAAATGAAAGTTGTTGTTTAACAATAATAATATTTAATTGATTTGATTTCATAATATTTAATTGAATATTTAATTTTAAATTTAAATATTTGAATATTTAACTGACAAAGATTGGATATATTCAAGGTGTACAATATGATGATTTCATATACATGTACATGGTGTAATGATTACCACAATCAAATTAATTAACATGTTCATCACCAGCCATGATGTATGTTAAATCTGCAGAACTCATTCATCTTATAACTGAAAGTTTGTACCCTTTGACCAACATCTACCCATGTCCCCCACCCCCTAGGCCCTGGCAACTACCATTTTATTTTCTGCTCCTATAGGTTTGACTTTTTCAGATTTCATACATAAGTAAGATCATATAGTATTTGTCTTTCTGTGTCTGGCTTATTTCACTTAGCATTATGTCTTCCAGGTTCACCCATGTTGTTGCAAATGACAGGACTCCCTTCTTTTCTGTGGCTGAATAATATTCCATTGAATACAGTGTATGTACATGATTTCTTTATCCATTCATCTATGGACACTTAGGTTGTTTCCATAGCTTGGCTATTATGAATAATACTGCAACAAACACGGGGATGCAGTCTCTCTGAGATATTGATTTCATTCCCTTTGGATATATGCCCAGAAGTGGGATTGCTGTATCATAGGGTAGTTCTATTTTTAATTTTTTGAGGAATTTTCATACTGTTTCCATAATAATTGTGCCAATTTTATTATTGTTGAATAAGGAAGCTCCAAGGTATGAACTAGGGAAAGAGTTGTAACAGTGAATTATTTGCAACATTTTTTTTTTAAGTCCAAATGTGTTAAAAAGGTGTTGGAAATACTGCTCTTGGCCTACTTAGTAACTTTTCTCTGCTTCCTTCCTTCTAATAGAAACACTATTTTATGGGGCCGGCCCGGTGGCGCACTGGTACAGTGCTCTGCTTGGGAGCGCGGCACCGCTCCCGCCGAGGGTTCAGATCTCACATACAGACCGGTTCCCGCTCACTGGCTGAGCGAGGTGCGGGTGCAACACTGAGGGCTGCGATCCCGTTGCCAGTCCCGGTCCGGTGCGGGCGCGGCGCTGAGGGTTGCGATCCATTGCCGGACACGAAAAAAGACAAAAAAAAAAAAAAAGAAACACTATTTTATTTGGGGCAGAAATGTACCTAGTTAAAAGTACAGCAGTCCTCCCTTCTCCTTGGGGGATACATTCCAAGACCTCCAGTGGATGCCTGAAACTGTGGATAGTACCAAATCCTATATATAACTATGGTTTTTCCTATATAAAGTTTAATTTTTTTTTTTTTTAAAGATGACCGGTAAGGGGATCTTAACCCTTGACTTGGTGTTGTCAGCACCACGCTCACCCAGTGAGCAAACCGGCCATCTTGGTGTTGTCAGCACCACGCTCACCCAGTGAGCAAACCGGCCATCTTGGTGTTGTCAGCACCACGCTCACCCAGTGAGCAAACCGGCCATCTTGGTGTTGTCAGCACCACGCTCACCCAGTGAGCAAACCGGCCATCTTGGTGTTGTCAGCACCACGCTCACCCAGTGAGCAAACCGGCCATCTTGGTGTTGTCAGCACCACGCTCACCCAGTGAGCAAACCGGCCATCTTGGTGTTGTCAGCACCACGCTCACCCAGTGAGCAAACCGGCCATCTTGGTGTTGTCAGCACCACGCTCACCCAGTGAGCAAACCGGCCATCTTGGTGTTGTCAGCACCACGCTCACCCAGTGAGCAAACCGGCCATCTTGGTGTTGTCAGCACCACGCTCACCCAGTGAGCAAACCGGCCATCTTGGTGTTGTCAGCACCACGCTCACCCAGTGAGCAAACCGGCCATCTTGGTGTTGTCAGCACCACGCTCACCCAGTGAGCAAACCGGCCATCTTGGTGTTGTCAGCACCACGCTCACCCAGTGAGCAAACCGGCCATCCATATATGGGATCCGAACCCGTGGCCTTGGTGTTTATCAGCACTGCACTCTCCCGAGTGAGCCACAGGCCAGCCCTATAAAGTTCAATTTATAAATTAGGCACAGGAAGAGACTAATAGCAATAACTACTAATAAAATAGAACAATTATAAAAACATACTGTAATAAAAATTATGTGAATATCTTACTGTACTATATTCACCTATTTTGGAGCTACAGTTGACCGCAGGTAACTGAAACTGCAGAAAGGGAACTGCAGATAAGGGCGACTACAGTACTCACCTCCTTAGATGTCCTGCAACTAGAGTGGCATGTGAGCAGAAGTCTGCTATCTGGGATATTTTAGAAAGCTATTGTTTTCCTGGCAAAGAGCTGTTTGGTGTCCTTTGTCATTTCTTCCTGTCTGAAATCCAACCTTGCTGCCTGGAGGTGGAGTAGCTGCCTTGAAGCCCTGGGGATAGAAGGTCACATTGTCCTGTTGCATGTGGCCACATGACTGTATAGAGACTCCAGAGTTGAATCAGCCACAGATTTGGCAGGACAGAGATGGCTCACTCCAGAAGACACTATTTCAAAAGGTGTAGTCAGTGTTAGGAAAACATGATTAAGAGATGGCACCTTGGGGTTAGCAATAGCAGGGAGCCATTACCACTGCTAGCCCTGAAGGGCAAGGGGGGAGAGATTTATGGAGAGGGCTGCCCAATGAGAGCAGCTCTTCTGTTGGGATACAGCCCACCTGTGATGGTCTACACAAATGGGACCAGGAGGCTAATTATCCCAACTTGACAATCTCCTATTGGTGGTGCCTCTCCCTGGCCAAAATCAACTGGAAGTCAAAGGCAAGGGAGCTCAAGTGATATAATCCATTTAGGTCAGCCTCTCAGGACACTGAGCAGGTTGAAGAAGAGTGGAGAGTAGATGTGTACAAGCAAATGGAAAATATCCTTGCATAATGTGAATAGGGCCCCCCAGCATTGTGTCATTCAGCAGTCTGGCACATGCTGAATGTGACACAGAGCAAGAACACAGGAGGAGCCTGAGTCCCTGCTGGCCTTGAGGTTCACCATAGCAGCCGTAAACTAACTACTCATGGTACATCTTGTTATGTGAGGAAACTAAATCCCTATGTGGTTAAGTCACTTTGGTGAGGTTTAGTTATACACCTGAGTGCAACCCTATGTGATACACTTAAATTTCACATGCATTTTAAATATGTGGTATCATTTGTCAACAGCATGGGTATCTGAGTCATTATTATTTCATGTTTATCCTTATAACAGTTGAAAGTCAAATGTTCATCATTTCTTTTTGCCAACTGCACCTGCCTTGGCTGACTGTATTGCTTTTAGATAAGGTTGCAGATATAATCTATTAAGGCTGATAAAGGAGGCTGGAAGGAAAGGAAGAAGCATTCTGTTATAGCAGATAAATCACTGCAGTGGATCAGGCTGACAAGCCTCTTTATTGCCTTTGTCGTCCATGGCTGGGCTCCCAGATCACACACATCGGCAGGAATTACAACAGCAACCTCAATTCCCTCTCCTCTTCTTGGTGGGGTTCAGTTGTGGGCTCTTCTCTGCTATCCCCTGAGCTGCAGCAATTGTTCCTGCACCTAAGTCTCTGCACCTGGCTTCTCTCTCTCTCATATGCTCTAACTGATTTTCTTCCTTGGCTCTTGTGCCCAGTTCCCTGTTCTGGTAACTGGGTTAGTTTCTACCCGGCTTACAGCCCTGCCTTGCTCTTGCCAGCTGACCTCTCCATGCCTTGGCCACAGCTCTGGCAAAGATCCATGGCTGGAGCCCTGCAATATGTGAACAGACCTCTCACACGCCATCTGTTTCCCTCATCTCAGGAACAGTGCCAGCCCAGGCTCTCTGTTTTGAGTTCTGCCCACCTGCTAGCACTCCTCAAAACCTCTTCTCAGACTTCTGCCAATAATCCCTTGGCCTGAGCCCTCAATTGAGATTAAGGTATCCCTTGGACATTGCAGTTTATACTCTTGGCTGAAAACACAGCGCTGTCTGCCACCTCTAGCACCAGTCCCTTGCTCTAGGGCTGACTCCTCAGTGGCCTGTAGCTCTGGAGAAAAAGTAGACATAATAGTAACACAATGAAAATGATGATGATGATGATGATTGATAGAAATAAAACATTTACTACTTACTAAATGGTAACTCCATGCCAGGCACTGCATAAGTACAGCATAATCCTTGCTTTGCATGGCACCAGCATAAATTTCAATTACCACTGTTTAGATAAATAACATCAGTTCCCCAACAACACAGTTCAAATTTCAGTTAGCACAGTATAATAACTGTGAACAGTTGCATAAATACAATCTTTGCTGCTAGGTTTTCAGTCCACAAAATTACTACGCAAATAGCAGACGCACACCATGATAAGGGACCAAGCACATCACTTCACAGTCCATCGATGATTAATCACTGGACATCTGCTGTTCAGTTTATGCACAGACAGCAAAGCATGTAGTTGTGTTGCCTCCTTATCTCCAAGTGACATTTACAAAATGGATTATAGAACTTGCTAATAAAAAGAAAAGTGAAACAAAGAAACAAGAAGTGATGATGATGGAAGTATGTTTAAATCAAAGGTCAATGGAGTTATAGAAGAAATGGGTCGCCATGGGAATGTTGACACTTCCACTGTTCAAGTCCAGGTGGGCAGCCAGAAGAACTTAGCAAAGGTGAGGAAATGAGCATAAATGAGGAAAGAGGTTGTGGCGAAAAGGATGAAGATGTTCCAGAGGAAGTAACATGTGTAAGAAATTTACCTTAAAGGAACTCTCAAAGATATTGCATGACATTGAAAGCACAAAGAATAAGATATGGGAAGTTGACCCAAACTTAGAAAGGATTGTGATAATTTGCCTCAGCATAGAAAAGATGCTCATAGTAAGTTATATGACAAGAAGGCAAGCAATGTCCAACCTACTCACAATAAGCTTTATACAAAGAAATAAAACACATTAATTCTCAATATTTCCAATGTTTTATAGTATAATAAATAAATATTAAGTTTACTAATATTTTCATTTTCCTATGCATTTCTAACTAATGATATTTTGACAAAAGTTTATAAATATCACAAAATCATTGTAATTTTTCCCATTGATAATGAAGATCAGTTTACAGGGTTTTAGCTTGCATGATCATTTTTATAAATCTGCATTATCATGCAAAATGAAGACTGCCTTAAGTTTACATGTATTAACTCATTTAATCTTCAAAATATCTCTAAGAAATAGACACTGTAATTAAATGCATTTTATAGACAAAGAATCTGAGGTTCAAAGAGGATAAATAATTTGACTAAGGCCACACAGCTGGTAAATGGTCAAACCTACTGGATCCTAAAGCCAATGATCTGAACCCCTGTGCTATATAGTGAGTTCAGGTATATGACTCTGATGGGTCAGAAAGGAGAGAAGGTAGTGAGAGATAAAGGTACCTTCCCCAACATATACTTCAAAAGACTAGACTAGCACTGTCCAAGGGAGCTTTCTGCTTTCTATAATACAGCAGTCCCCCCTTATCCACAGAGGATATGTTCTAAGACCCCCAGTGGATGTCTGAAATTGTGGATAGCACCAAACCCTATATATACCATGTTTTTCTGATCTGATAACAGAGCCAGTTACTAAGTGACAAATGGGTGGGTAGCTGTACAGTGTGGATATGCTTGGCATCCAGGGCAGGATGGTGTGGGATAGTGTGAGATTTCATCACACTACTTAGAACAGCAAGCAATTTAAAACTTATGAATTATTTCTGGAATTTCCCATTTAATATTTTCAGACTGCTGTTGACTGCAGGTAAGTATAACCATGGAAAGTGAAACCATAGATAAGGGAGGACTACTGTATATATATAGAATATATATTTATATAATCTATAATCTGTAATATAGAATATATATATTCAACCATAGTATACATGTAAATACACAGTGTATTTCAGAATTCTCCTTTTCTTGATCCTCTAGGGTCTTGATCCATCAAGTTTCAACTCTTCCTGAGGCAGGCCTGGTTGATTATTTCAACCAACTGTCATTTCCAACCTTCTCCCTGACTGCCTGTCATTATTGAGGCTGGGGTAAAGAAGAAAACCTCAAACAAATCGACAACCACTTCCCCAGACTACTATACCCACCTTCCTTGCAAGATGACCCCTAGTGTCTGCTCTGGTCTTCTTTCTCAGTCACAGAATCTTGACTATTAGCAGAGTACATGGCCACTCTAAATAAAAACTACATTTTCTCAAACCTTCTCCAACTTGCTGTGGGCTGTGACTAAATATTGACTTACAAGATGTAAGCAGAAGTAATGTGTATAATTCCAGAATGTGTTCTGTAGGAGGACACATTCCTTTCCCTTATTCTTTTCTGCTGGCTGGAATGTAGATGTGATAGCTAGAGCTGGAGCATCCATCTTGAACCATGTGGTGGATGGAGCCTAAGTTCCCGAGAACTTAGCGAAGGAGAGCTGTCATGCTAGCTTTGGACTGCAACCTCCAAAATTCATTTACATGGAAAACATGTAAACATAAACTTTTAAAGCTACTAGTATTTTGGTATTTCTGTCACTACAGTTAACATAATCTTAATATACCAAACGATCCAGTTCTGACCAATGAAACTTAAGGGCAAGTATGTTGGGTGGCTTCTGGGCAAGATGCTATTCCTCCTTGTGAGAGGAGAGTTCTATCTCCCCATCCTGGCCATCCTCCTGCTTCCTGCTTTTGAGCATGGCTGTGTGAGAACACAATGTCCAGAGCTGCAACAGCCTTCTTATGACCATAAAAGATAGGTCAAGAGAAATTCAGAGCCATTAACCCAGAACTGTGACACCAATGAGCTGCTGAACTAACCCTGGACATACCTCACTCTGATTTCTTGTGCAACTCAATTAAGAACTTTACCATTTAGCCCCTAGGGGTTGGGTATTCTGCTACTTGTGGAAGAAAGCATTTCCAGATGATACACTCTCTATTGCTCCTCTACTCTTTCCTTTTCAACTGGATCCTTCTTCTGGGCCTACCATCATGCTCAAGCCTTACCACCCAAAATAATAACAACATACACCATATCCATCTTTCTCCTCCAGACACTATTCTTCTTTTCCTTTCATGGCCAAGTCTCTGTAAAGGGTAGACTATACATGTTATCTGCATTTTCTTGCTTGTTATTCATTCTTTGATCCTCTCTGGCATCCCCACCCTCCCACTCCACCATGTAGTAATCTAGGCCACTAATAACCTCCTAATTTGCAAATCCAACAGATGCTTCTTCATCCTCTTCTTACTTAAACTGTCTATGGCTTTCGGCTTTGATAACCACTTCCACCCCTGTGAAACCCCCTGCACCTGTGGCTTCTTCGACAACACCCTCACCCAGTTCCCTTTTGACCTCTCTGACTACTAATTCTCCATTTCCTTCATGACTGCCTCCCCAGTCTCTACCTCTTACATGTTGGCTTCTTCAGGGCACTATTCGCTCTCCCTGTTCTCTTCCCTTTCTCCTCTCTCCTCCTAGGTGGTTGCTTCCATTCCTGTAATTTCAAAATTGAAGGTAGCTTTCTTGAGAATTAGGGACCTATTTTAGACTCTTCACTTAAAGAAATGAGTCAAAGCTGCTCTGGTAAAGTATCTTTACCATTGGATTAAGCACTTTGTCATAGATTGAATTGTGTCCCCACAAAAGTTTTATTTTTTATTTGAAGGTCAATATTAGGTTTGCAACCTTTAATTTTTCCCTTAATCTTTTGCTATAAGGGCATTAGAAAAAACTACCATTTAAGCACTAAACTCTCAGAACAAGTATAATCATTTAGATACTTGGAGTTTTATGAAAAACCAACTTTTCCAGTTTTGTTTCAGATCCGTAAAAACTTTATAACAGAAACATTTAAGCGTTCAGGTTATGCATGTGACAAAGAAAAATATTAATACATAAACATTCATGGCCTCTTTTCTTTGTTCCCAGACATCTTCCCCTCCCTTTCCAAATTCGCTTTGGACATATTATGAAATCAGGGTGACAATCAGCTAGAGGGAGAATTTAAGAATCAGAAGCTGGGATGAATAGTGAGAATTCCTTTTTAAAAAGGTAGAGAATGGGCCGGCCCGGTGGCGCACTGGATAGTGTGCCGCTTGGGAAGCGCGGCGGCGCTCCCGTCGGAGGGTTCGGATCCCACATACAGACCGGTTTCTGCTCACTGGCTGAGCGAGGCGCGGGAGCAACACCGAGGGTTGCGATTCCGTTGCCGGTCCCCGGTCCGGTACGGGGGCAACACTGAGGGTTGCGATCCATTGCCGGACACGAAAAAAAAAAAAAAAAAAAAAAAAAAAAAAAAAAAAAAAGGTAGAGAATTATCTCTCAAAAGAAAGCTTAGGTGGATGAGAAGGTAGAGAAGCGTGCTTAGGTTTGAGGGAGTTGAGGGGAGGGTGAGCTAGGTATATGAGAGGAATTGAAAATGATAAGAGATGAGGGAAGACACTTTAGGAAGTTTGCTGTACATTGTGTGTATCCCCCTTTTAGTACGTTCTTCGGAATCTGAGGTAGAGATTTAAATTGCTTTCAATTGTCCTCCCCGCCCCCCGCTGGATTTGTATCTCTTTTATTTCATTTTTTTCAAGATAAATTGTATTATGAATATTCAAGGTATACAACATGATGTTATGGGACACATGCAGATAGCAAAAAGGTTACAATAGTGAACAAATTAACATATCCACCATCTTACAATAGTTCCCCATTTTTGTGTGTGTGTGTGTGTACTAAAATGTACTCATTTACCATGAATCCCATATATAGCACAATTTTATTACCTAACGGACTTGTATCTCTTTGCGTGTGATTCTGCGTAGGACCAAATCACAAGGCAGCTGGGCCTTATCAAGGCTTGCTTATGACTGCTATCGGAGGCCGTGTGTACAATGGTTAGGGCTGGGGACCCTGGGCTCAGAAGCCCTGTGTTTGAACCCTGCCCCCAATCCTTTTCCTAATCCTTCCTCTGAGGGTCCATGAGAGAATTACTTTCCTGCTCTATGCCTCATATCCCCATCCATGAAAGGGAGATAACCCGGACTGCTGGAAGGATTACATAAGTTAATGTCTGTAAGTTACTTTGCGCGGTGCCTGGCTATAGAAGGCCTCCCTCAGTTCTTAGCTAGTAAAACCCCCCCAGAAATCTACACGTAATCTTTCACCTGCTTAAGCCAAACAAACCCAGAACACCTGTCGTGGCTCACCGTTCCTAAACGTCTTGGCAGGGCAGCCCCGAGCCCCGACCTCGATTTGTCTCTGCGGGCTTTGCTGCGACCTTCTCTCCCGCGGTGCTGGCCCGGCCGGTGCGCAGCGCCGGCTCAGCGCTCGCTCGCGGCCCAGGCTCCCCGCCGCATTCTCGGGCATCCTCTCGCAGACAGACCTTCCCGGTCCCCTCCCTGCGCTCTCTCCACTTTGGACCGCTCTACTCGAGCTTTTCTCACGTTGTGTGTTGTAACCGTTTCAAGAGTCTGACTCGCCCGCACATCGTAGATGCTCAATTAAAGTGGACGGAAAGGAAAACGCGGTAGCTTCTCCCGAAAATACCAAAAGGGAGGCTCCGGCTGGGGAGAGAAAACTCAGTCGGTAGCAAATGTCCTTCCACCCTGGGACGCGTTGCCACGGGTGCCGGCCGGCCACGTCGCCGGGGGCGGGGGCGGGGCGCCCCTGTCTGGACCTCCCCTCCCCCGCCCTCCCCTCTCCTCCCCGCAGGCTTCCAGCCGGCCCCCGGCGCCTGCGGTCACGTGACACCCCCCTTGGGCGCACAGCTGGAGGCGGGTCCCCGCCCTCTCCCGGGAGTTGGGGCGCTGGGGCGGGCGCGGTGCATTGTGGGCTGAGGGGCGGGGGTTGGGAAGATGGCGGCTCCCAGCCTCCTCAACTGGAGGCGGGTTTCCTCCTTCACGGGGCCGGTCCCCCGCGCCCGGCACGGACACCGGGCAGTGGCCATCCGGGAGCTGATGATCATCTTTGGCGGGGGCAACGAGGGCATCGCGGACGAGCTGCACGTCTACAATACCGGTAGGCGCGGCGGCGGCGGCTCCTCGGCCCCGCCTGCGGGAGCCGCGGAGGGGGAGGGGAGGCGAGGCGGCGGCCGCGGCCCTGACAGCTGTCACCGCCCGGTCACTGCTTCTACGGGCGGGCGGGCGACGGGGAGCGTGGCTCGGCCGAGCAGCCCGGGTCTCGCAGCGTCCCGGACGGCAGTTCCGTTTCCCCGGCGCCCGCGGGCGGAACGGATCCGAGCGGGGCACTCCGGCCCTCAGGCAGCTCCTCAGGTCCTAGCCCCGCTGGCAGATGGAGGCGAGAGAGACGATTTCCACCCGTCCGGGCCTCTCCCCGAAGTCTCGCCCACTCCGGGGTCCCGAGATCCCTCCCCTGTCAAAAATCAAAACCAGCACCAAACCAGAGCTCCTCCAGGCTTTCCCGTCTTTGCCCGCCTTCCTTCGGAGGAAGAGAATCTGTGGGTGAGGAGGGAGAACGAGAGGCCCTCTGGTCCTTTCACCCCACACACAGCCCGGTATCCGGCAGGTAGCGGTCAAGATGTCCCCCACTGGAGCTCTCTAACCCAGCGAGGAAGTGGTTCGTAGGTGAGATCGGCCTTGTCTGCACAGTTGGTGTGCTGTGTGCCGACGCTCAGCCGAGCGGCGCCCTTCTGCACCGGTCCTGGGAAAGGGGACTGTGTGTCACAGCTTGAGCACCACTCCAAAGCACAAGGGCCCCTGGTCAGGGAGGCCCTGTCTGACTGATCTCCGTGGAACAGAAAGGAGGTTGGAATTTCATTTTTCCCACTTGTAAATCCTCCAGCTTTCATGAGAAATCTCTTTCCTTGGTGTAAGGCTGATTACTGAATTTGGGGTCTACTTCATGACCAGTAACTTTTCTGTGACCAAACAACTTAGTAGTCATTTTAAGGTTAACAAAACAGTGGACTCAGGTTAAAAAAAAAAAAAAAAAAAAAAATTTCACCTTCTTCTCCTCCCGGTCCCCCAGTATATAAAGTTACAAAGTTATTTGACAATTTGGTAGTGTAAAAACCCTGGCTTTGGAACAAATTAGACATAGTTTGAATCTTGCTCTCTGCTGGTTGCCCAGGCTCAGTGCTAAAGTTACCAAATCTTTTTAAGTCTTAGATTTTTCACTTGTAGAATGGAGATGATACTCATCCAGCAGGGTGTTTGTAAGAATTTCATGGTATAGATCAGAGTTTTTCAAGAGCAGCACTATTGACATTTTGGGTTCGGTAATTTTTTGGGGGGGGGGGGGGGCTGCCCTGCACATATTGTAAGAGGTTTGGCATCATTTTTTGCTTCTACCCACTAAATGCCAGTAGCACCTCACCCCGTCCAGTTGTGACTACTAAAACTGTCTCCAAACGTTGCCAAATGTCCCATGAGGGGCAAAATCATCCCTAGTTGGGAACCACTGACATAGATGATACATATAAAGTAAATACAGTATGTGATAACCACTGTTTGTTATAATTGGTTTTAATTTTATTTTGGCAACTAGTTACAAATCAGTGGTTCCTACCAGCTGTTAGAGGAGACATCCCTCCAGGCTGTGCTGCCCATGGATTTGTCTGTGATGGTACCAGAATATTAGTATTTGGGGGAATGGTTGAATATGGAAGATACAGCAATGAGTTATATGAATTACAAGTAAGTCTGTTTAAATTTTATTATTTTAATCTGAAGCTTTAATAGTGATATTGCTCATAATTCTCCAAAGGATTGCAAAATATTTAATTAACACATAAAATAGTATAAGCTCCACATTTTATAGCTTCAAAGAAAATGTTTTTATTTCACTTAAAAGCCAAAGCTTCTAATGTGAGTCTTTTTCAAGATACCCAGAGCAACATTTGTAACATCAAGATATCTGTTACTTAGCATCATTTATAAGTTATATTTGTATGTTTAGGTTTTTGTATTTTAGTGAAATAGTTCTTCAACTTTAGCCTGTAACAGGAGCACCTGGAGGACATGTGAAAACACAAATTGCTGGGTCCTGCCCCAGGAGTTTGAGTCAGTAATGTCTGTAGTGGGGCCTGAGCATTTGCATTTTTATCACATTCCCAGCTAATGATGCTGATTCCCAGACCATACTTTGAAATCCACTGCCTCAGTGTTATAGAAACTGTTATCCTCACACTAATAATTACTTTTTTTTTACCCTGGCAATACATACAAAAAAGGGGTAAGAGTTTCATATAACATTTCTAGATTTGACTCTCATTAAACAGGACTCATACCCCTAGTTGGCTTTTCTTCCTGATCTTTACATATGTCCCCAAGGCTGTCATCTTGAGGGTATCTGCTAATTGGCAGATGTGTGTTAATACCTTTTTATAAATGACTCATTTTGAAAATAATTTCAGATAAAGAAAACACCCATGGCCAGGGAACAAGTTTTGGAGTTTGGTTTTTTAAATGAGCTTTATGTTTATGTAAAGATTAAAGTATTTAGTATTCATGGATTACCTAATTTCCGAAAGTATAAGAATACATAAATTACATTTAATCTTAAAGCTATATATAACACAATTTTTCATTTGGAAAATACTTTAGAACTGTTAGTGTTTGTTATAATGAGCTTAGTTAGCCTTTTTGGAAATCTGTGAATGTAGAAAACTAACCTGAATTTCTGTTGGAACATATATTTTAATTACAGAAGTTAGCTGCATACTTGTCATCTGCCCCAAAAGTGGTTTATTGGAGCCTTCTGATGGGATTTGGATTAAAATGTATTGGTATGATGTTGCATTATTGACAATATAGGAATGCCTTCTTCATTTTGTTTGAGTGTGTTTTTGCTTTTTTTAGGCAAGTCGTTGGTTATGGAAAAAAGTGAAACCCCACCCCCCTTCTTCTGGTTTACCTCCTTGTCCTAGGCTTGGACATAGCTTCTCTTTATATGGTAACAAATGCTATTTGTTTGGTGGCCTGGCAAATGAAAGTGAAGATTCAAACAATAATGTTCCCAGGTATGCTGACTCTTTTTCAGACCCAATAATTATTTTATAATTTAGATTAGGAACGTTTGATTTCTTCCATCTTTATTATCAAAAGGGATGAAGCTTAGCCCTTTGCATTTAAACCTAACAGTGAACAAATTTGTATGTATTCGGGTTTTCTTTACTTCTCGGAGTATATCTGTTTTCAGAACTATGTCTTTTCTAGTCAGAAATCATCTTATTAAATTAGTGTTAGTATAACTGCTTGTAGCAATATAATCATATATATTGAACCAGAATGCTTTTTAGCTAGGTCATAAATGATAATGAAAAGTCACAGATGGTTATTTTAAAATTAGGTTCCTCTGGGAATTTGATGACAAAAGTCTGACTATAAAATGAAAGCCATCATTTCCACATTTCATACAAGAAGCTTTTAGAGTGGTTCACACTAGCAGATACTTTCTGAATCAATTCTTTCCAAACAGATTTAATCCACTGCCTCTTTTTTTTTTTGACACAGTGTTTTGATCACATTGCATTATAGTCCAAGAGGCAGTTTTCTGATTCAGGGCTTATCATGTGTGTCCTTTAGAGCAAGTAATCTAAGCCTCTTTCCTTCACTGTAAAATGGGAGTGACTAAATACCTATACTTATCCTATAGTTTCATTTTGATGGCTAAATAAGATCATGGCTATAGTTTTTTTTTTTTAAAGAGGACCGGTAAGGGGATCTTAACCCTTGACTTCGTGTTGTCAGCACCATGCTCTCCCAAGTGAGCTAACCGGCCATCCCTATATAGGGATCCAAGCCCTTGGCCTTGGTGTTATCAGCACCACACTCTCCCAAGTGAGCCATGGGCTGGCTCTACGGCTATAATTTTTAAAGCACTTTCAAGTTGCCATAATGTGCTGTATAGCAGTTGTTATCATCATCGTAATGGCTTTATACCTACATTAGATTGATGGTAGTGTCTTAGCTATTTTTTTCTTCAAACTTTAAAAAATAACAGATGTACTAAAACATCATGGGAAATTTGGAAAGTGGAGAAAAAGAAAAAAAATGATCCCATCACAGTAATCCAGATACTTTTACTTTTAGCACATCTTTTTTCATTTTTCCATTAAACAGGCATTTAAATTAGTACTTATAAAAATTCAGGAAATGAGAAAGTACTCACAACATCACCTTCCGTAACACAGGCAAATACATATAATTTAATTTGATGTGTATCTTTTGGAACCTTTTCATGTAATACATTGTATTAGTCAGCTTTCATTAGAATATTATTTATAACGGGGCAAGCTTCTCAGAATTATACTGCTTGAGGGGGCAAGGAGATACATGGGATGCTTTTTAAAGACTCTAACCAAAGCTAACATGTTCATTTCTGATTACATTTCACTGGTGAAAGCAAGTCATATGGACAGGGCCAGAGTCAGTGGTCTAGGGGTATATACTCTGTTTCCTGGGAGAGATGAGTTGGGAATATTACCTGTTCCTCCACACAGACATATTTATTTTCTTTTATATGGGAGGTCTCTCTTTTTTTTCTTTGCAAATTTGAATGTTTGCTTGTTTGTTTGGTTTTTGTTTTTGTTTTGTTTGTGGCTTTCCCCCCTTAACAATATATCTTCCTATGGTAGTAGATATAGATTGACCTTATTCTTTTTAAATGCTGAAAAGTAGTCTGAGTTATGTAAATTATTTAACCATTCCTCTACTGATAGACATTTAAATATTTCCTTTTTTTTCTGCTATTACAATCTTTGCACATGTGTGAATATTTTTGTAGGATCAACACTTCTAAGCGGTATCAGGGAGATCAAAGGATGTTTTAAAAGTTTGTTAAATGCTCCTGAAACAATTTCCAAAGTGACAGAACTAATTTATGCTCCCAATGACAATGTATGAGTGCCTGCACTCTTGGCAGTACTAAATTATTTCACTCTTAATTTTTGCCAAACTAATCGATGAAATACATATTGTGGATTTATTTTAATTTTTTTAACAGAGAATGAGCTTGATAACTATGCTTATTGAACATTTGCAGTTCCCTTGCTGAAACTGTTCATATATTTGTTCATTTTTCTTTTTTAAAAAATTGAAGTATACATCATATAAGATAAAATTCATCCATTTCATATGTACAATTCAGTGATTTCTAGTAAATTTACATTGGTGTGCAACCATCACCACAATCCAGTTTTAAACATTTCCATCACTCCAAAAAGAAAGTTTTTGTTCATTTATAGTCAGTCCACATTTTCATCCTGATACCCCTAATCTACTTTGTCTCTATAGTTTAGCCTTTTCTGGACATTTCATATAAATGTGATCTTCTGCGTCTGGCTTCCTTCACTTAGCATAATGTTTTTGAAGTTCATCCATATTGTAGCATGTATCAGATATTTCTGCCTTTTTATTGCAGAATAGTAGTACTCCATTACATTTTTTTATCCATTCATCAGTTGAACATTTGGATTGTTTCCAGTTTTTAGCTTTTATGAATAATGCTGCTATGAACATTTGCATACAAATCTTTGTATTAGACACGTTTTCATTTCTCTTGGTTAGCTAGATAACAGTGGAATTGTTCGGTCACATGGTAAATTTATTTTTAAACTTCTTAAGAACTACCAAACTGTTTTCCAAAGTGATTGTACCATTTTACGTTCCCACAGCACTATATGAGGGTTCTAATTTCTCCACATCCTGGGTAATACTTGTTATTGTCTCTCTTTTCGATTGTAGTTCTCCTAGTGGGTGTAAAGTGGTATCTCATTGTGGTTTTAATTTGTGTTTCTCTATTGACTAATGATATTGAGCATCTCTTCATGTGCTTTTTAGTGAAATTTCTATTCAAATATTTTGTCCATTTTGTAATTATTTTTTATTATTGAGTTGTAACAGTCCTTTATTCTGGATACATTTTGGTTTTTGTTTTATTTTGTTTTTTAATCTGTAATGTGATTTGCAAATTTTTTCAGTTTGTGGCTTGTCTTTTCATTTTCTTAATGTCATTTTCTGAAGTATAAAAGTTTTTAAGTTTTATAATTTTAAATTATCAATTTTTTTATGAATCATTCTTTTAGTGTCATATTTAAGAACTCTTTGCCTAACTCAAGATTATGAAGATTTGTTCCTATGTTTTCTTCTAAAAGTTTTATAGTTTTAGCTCTTACATTCATATCTATGGTTCATTTTGAGTTAATTTTTGCGTATAGGGTGAAGTGAGTATCTAAATTCATCTTTTTACCTGTGGATATCCAGATGTCCCAATACCAAAAGACTATCCTTTCCTCATTGAATTGTGTTGGCATCTTTGTTGAAAAATCAATTGACCATAAATGTGAAGGTTTATGTCTGAACTCTCAATTCTATTTAATTGATCTATATATCTACCTTTATGCCAATACAACACTGTCTTGATTACTATAGCTTTATAGTAAGTTATGTAGTAAGAAATTGGAAGTTGTAAGTTCTCATATTTCATTGTTATTTTTCAACAGTGTTTTGGCTATTCTGGGTTCTTTGCATTTCTGTCTAGATTTTAGGATCGGCTTGCCAATTTCTGCAAAAAGACCTCCTGGGATTTTGATAGGGATTTTGTTGAATATATGTCAATTTGGGGAGAATTACCATCCTAATAATATTGAGTCCATCCAGTCCAGGAATATGGAATGTCTCTGCATTTATTTAGACCTTTTAAAATTTCTCTTAGCAATATTCTGTAGTTTTCAGTGTATAAGTTTGCTCTTTCTTATTTTGTTAAATTTATTCCTAAATTTTTAATTCCTTTTGATGACGTTGTGAGTGGGTTTGGTTTCTAAATTTCACTTTTGGATTGTTCATTGCTGGTATATAGAAATACGATTGGTTGTTTACATTTTTCTTGTATCCTGTGACCTTGCTGATTCATATACTATTTCTAATCATATTTTTATGGATTTCAATTTTTCTTATTACTTGATCCTTAGGAGTTCTGTATGTATTTTCTTTCATATGCTCCAAATATTTTTTTCCAAGTCATCTCTTTGTGTTTTTCTTTTAAGGGTTTTCATTTCTGTTTTATCAAGTTTGATAATATTTTCTCTTATGGCTTTCTGGTTTTTGTATCTTGCTTAGAAAGACTCTTCCAAAATTATAAAAAATGAGTTTTCTGTATTTTCTACTAGTACACTCAGTTTTGTTTTTTATATTTAGAACATTAATATATTTGGAATATACTTTTGTGACTAGTGTGAGGCTTTTTACTTCTTTTCCTAATAAATTTCCAATTCATCCAACAGCATTTATTAAATAAGCCATTTTTTTTCCCTATTGACTTGAAATTCCATCTCGTCATATCTTAATTCTTCCGTAAACGGGTCTTTTTCTAGGCTTTCTAGACTAGGTATTGCAAACCAATCTCTATGGGCCAAATTTGGCCTCCTGCCTATTTTTGTTAATAAAGTTTTATTGGAATACAGCTATACCCATTCATTTTGTATGGTGTCTGGCTGTTTCTATGTTAAAGCAGCAGAGCTGAGTAGTTGTGACAGACTTTATGCTCTGCAGAGTCTAAAATATTTACTATATGGCCCTTTACGGAAAGAGTTTGTAGACTCCTCTAAACTCTATTCTGTTTCATTAATACATTTACCTTTCTATCATTAATTGTGGCATTTGCTGTGTCAGGTATGTGCCTTTAATCAGATCAAGGAAATTTTCTTGAATTTCTAGTTCGCCAGTTTTTTTCCCTCTATTTTTAATCAACAATGGATGTTGAGATAGCTTAAATTTATTTCAGGTATGGAGATGAGCTTAATGTTTTTTCTCCTTTAACCCATGAATTTTGTGAATTATATTATTAGATTCTGAAATATGAGCTACTTCTCCATGAATATTCATAACCAATAAAAAAATCAATAAAATAAAAAAGAAATAGAAAACAATGAATTATGAGCTCCCTTTTTATTCTTAGTTAAACCCCAGTTTATTGTTACAGAATTCTTTTTACATTTTGCCGAATTTACATTGCTGACATTTTTTTTTAATATTATTTGTATTCATTAGTGATTTGGCCTAAAATATCCTGATTTGAATATCGGGATAATGTTATCCCTGGGGACATAATCAGGGCTATATTCTGAGTCTATGCGAAACTCTCCATCTTTTATTATGCTTAAATAAAATAGTTCCTGGAATATTTAATAGAAACTTCCCATAATTTTCTGGGATTGGCGTATGTTAGGAATGATCTTTGATTGCCGTTTCAATTTCTTTTACATTACTGATCTATTTACGTTTTCTAACTTCGTAACTTTTCATAGTTTGTTTTCCTTGAAAATTCACCCATTTATCTAGATTTTAAAATTTATTGATAAAAGTTATAACACTTCTCTCTATATCTTTGTTTGTATCTGCTGTTATATGTCTTTTCTCATTCCTAAGTATTTGTGTTGTTTTCCTTTTTTCTTTCTTTTTTCTTTTTTTTTTTTTTTGTGACCAGTAAGGGGATCGCAACCCTTGGCTTGGTGTCATCCGCACCGCACTCAGCCAGTGAGCGCACCAGCCATCCCTATGTGGATCCCAACCCGCGGCCTCGGTGCGCCCAGCGCCTCTGCGCTCTTGTTTTCCTTTTTTCTAATCAGACTTGCTAGAGGTTTGTTATTTTATTGGTATTTTCAAAGAACTATTTTTTAGTTTTATTAATTATTTTTCTTCTTAATTCTTCTTTAATTCTGTTTCATTTCTATTTTCCTTTTTTCTAACTTCTTTTAAATTTCCAATAGTTTGAATGTTTTTTCTAACTTCTAATAATTTGACTGATTATTAATTCATTTATTTTCAGTGTTATTGCCTAGTAAATGCTATACATTTTCCTCTGGTTATGGCTTTGGCGATATCCCCCTGGTTTTGATGTATAGTATTCTTATTGTCATTAATTTTTATTTTCTCTTTAATTTGGTATAATTTTTAAAAAATTTCCAAGTGGAAAGTTTTGTTATTATTGTTAATATCTAGTTTTATTATATTGTGATCAGAAAATGTGGTCTATGGGGGTGGTCTTTGTGTCTATTTCACAATCAGTTTTTGTGATTATTCCATAGGTGCTCATTAAGACTGTGAGTCTTTGTTTGGGTACAGGGTTTTTTATCTATTAAACCAATGTTTTAAATTTTTATTCAAAGCTTCTTTTTTATTTTGTGGGTCAAGGTTGTGTCAACTTTTGAGTTACATGTTAAAATCTCCCAGCGTGATTATGGACTTGGGTTTTGTTCCTTGTATATCTACTTTTCAACCTGTGTGCATCATTTAGTTGTAGTCTTATCTTTTGTAAATGGGACTAACAACCAATATGAGCAGGTATAACATACTGGCTGATGTCCATTCTTATCAGTTTAAGCCTATGCCATGTCAATTATTAAGATCATCCTTGGGCTGGGCCGTGGCTCACTTGGGAGAGTGTGGTGCTGATGATACCAAGGCCACAGGTTCGAATCCCTGTATAGGGATGGCCGGTTGGCTCATTTGGGAGAGCATGGTGCTGACAACACCAAGTCAAGGGTTAAGATCCCCTTACCGGTCATCTTTAAAAAAAATAATAAAGAAAAAAAAGGTCATCCTTGATTTTAATAGCTTATAGCTAAATTCAATGTTCTTTTATTTTGTTTTCCCTGTGTGCCTCCCTGCCCCCCACCAGAGTCTTTATCTTATAATAGGAAAATGTTTTCCTGCCCTTTTATCTCATGTTTTCCATCTGCTCTGCATCCTTGTTGCTTTACCCCTCTTTTCTTGCCTTTGCTAGATTTTTTAAAGTTATGATAAGATTGAACGTGTGTGTGTATATGCATGCATGTTTATATATCTGTCTGTGTGTATACACATTTATATAATTTTTATTTTCTGTTCTGTGAATTGTCAGTTTTATATCCTTTTATCTATGTCTATTAGATAGATA
This sequence comes from Galeopterus variegatus, assembly GCF_000696425.1. Taxonomy (NCBI): domain Eukaryota; kingdom Metazoa; phylum Chordata; class Mammalia; order Dermoptera; family Cynocephalidae; genus Galeopterus; species Galeopterus variegatus. The sequence continues at coordinate 233,829 of NW_007726699.1, read as the reverse complement.
TGATATTAGATATGATCAGTCATTATCTTAATTTTTAAGAGCTCTTTACATTAAGAAAACTTGATCTTTTTCTGTGATATGTACTCATTTTTTCTTTCAATTTGTCCTTTTTTCTTTTGACATTGTTTATAAGTGTTTTTTTTTTAACCATCTTATTAACTGCTTTCCATATACTATAGTTGGCTTATTTTTTCCTTTTCTTACTTTTTCTTGATTTATTGTTTTTCTTTGACTCTTTCTTTCCCTCTAGTGATTTGAAAGTTATGTGTGTTAATTCTATGCCTCCCTTAGTTGCTTGGAAATTAACGTACACGTTTAAACTGAAAATGTCTTGTAATCCTTGGGAATAAATTACTGTCTTTATCTTTGGGATTCTTTTGACTCCCTCCTTTTTCTATATGTTTCATATATCCTTGAATCTTATTCTGGGCTATAATAATGTTAAGAAATTAAGTTTTTATTAAGTGTTCCTTAGTGATTATTTAGACCTCACAACCACAGTTTTGAACATCAATTTAAAAATAACCATAAATAACTAGTTTTTTTGCACTCTTATCCAATGTGTTCTATCTTGAATTTCTTTTTCTTTTTCCTAGAAAACATCCAAGAACCATGTTTTCCCAAACAATTATGTAGCTAACTTTGAAGTTTTGTTCCTTTTTTTCTTTTGCTGGCTGGTACATGGATTGAACCTCAGAACTTGGTATTATCAGCACCACACTCTACTAAACTTTGAAATTTTATATGTCCTAAAATATTTTAATTTTGCCTTTATACTTGAGTAATAATTGGTAGGAAATAGATCCTTACAAAAGTCATTTTGCTCAAAATTTCAAAAACATCCATGTCACAGATAAGAAGTTTAATGCCAGTTTCTCAATTGTAGGGCATTGCTATGACATTATAGTGACTTTTTTTTAAAGTTGCAAAGCAGCATTTGTAGTATGCCTCATTTATTCATATGTGGATATTCATAGAGACAGTTTTCTTAAAGTACATTTACCAAAATACTGTCAATAGTGATTGTTCTGGTTATCTAGTGCCATGTAATAAACTGCCCCAAAATTTAGTGATGTGGAATAACAACATTTTATTATGCTCACGGATTCTATGGGTCAGGAATTCAGACAGGATACAGTAGGGTAGTTAGGTCCTCACATGAAAAGGCTTGAATGGTTACTTCCAGGTCTGATACCTCAACTGAGTTGGCTACGGATGGACTCAAATGGTTCTGTCACCCTATGTGCCTAAATGTGGCTTCTCCCGACAGTGGTTTTGTGGGAGTTGGACTTCTTACAAGGTGGTTTAGGATTCCAAGAGTGAGTGTTCTAGTGAAGCTGACTGCCTTCCATGACCCAGCCTCAAAAATCTCATAATGTCAGTTCACCATACCTTATTAGTCAAAGCAGTCACAAACCAGCCCAAATCAAGGGAGGGGACATAGATCCAATGTCCTTATGAGAAGAGTATCAGAGGATTTGTGCACATATTTTAAAACAACCACAGTTGTCATTGATAAGAGTGTGGGCTAAATGATGTCAGGAATTTTTTTTCTCTCTTCTGTTCACTACTTAGCCCCAGAAGAGTGCCTTCTACATAATAGTGTTTGATAAGTATGTGTTGAATGAATGAGTTCTAGGGTTTCTGCTCTCCTAATACCTTTACATACTCTATGAATTTTTCACAGTAATCAATATTATCTTTATAAATAGAAATAAAAAACAAGTAAAAGGTATAGGTCATCTGAATGCTTTAATTTCTTCCATGATATCCTAGGTATTTAAATGACTTTTACGAGTTGGAGCTACAGCATGGTTCTGGTGTTGTGGGTTGGAGCATTCCAATGACTGAAGGGATTGTGCCTTCTCCAAGAGAATCTCACACAGCTGTTATATATTGCAAAAAAGATTCTGGAAGTCCTAAAATGTATATTTTTGGTGGAATGTGTGGTGCTCGCCTAGATGACCTATGGCAACTTGACTTAGGTAAGCTTAATTTGATTCAGGCTCTGGAATTGGTTATGATTAATAAGGGCAAATTAAAAAATATTTTTGATTGCAGTATTTATTGAGTTTCACTTAGACTTATAACCAGCACTTATAGCCCCACGGGTAGCTAAGATGTGATGTGAATGATTGCTGATCAAGCAGGTTGAACACATGAATGTTTGACTTATGATTATAATTCATCTGTGCTCCCTGTAAGTAGGGTCACCATATGTCCCACTTTGCCTGGGATGGTCTTCGTTTATGCTTATTGTCCATGTTATTATCAATAGTAACCCTTTCATGCTGAAAAGTATCCCATTGGGGATGGTAACTTTTTAAATGGTTACCCTACATACAGGAAATACAGCGTTAGCAACGTTACTGCTGGTCAGTGAAAAACCCTTAGGTGGCTCTTTCTAAAGGGATCCTAGGAATGAATGATTGGAGGGTAGGTGTGCCTCTCACCTTTGACTATCTTCTACACAATTTGCTCTTATTTGAAATATTAAAATCCCTAAAATTGTTCTTAACTCAAAATTGGTGGCACCTTAAGCACACCTGTCCATTACAAATACTAATATTAAAGTATAAATAGATTTTGGATTGGCAGATTATGTCAGCTAGAAATGTTTAAGATGAAATTCAAATAACCGTTTTGAAACATTTTTGTTTCATTTCGATAAGTCCTTTTTTGTTTTATTTTTTTAAATTATGCAAGTTGAGGTAATTTGCTATTGTTAGATCAAGTGGCTAATATGATTATTTTTACTTTTAGAAACTATGTCATGGTCAAAACCAGAAACTAAAGGGACAGTGCCACTTCCAAGAAGCCTTCACACAGCCAGTGTTATAGGAAACAAGTATGGCTTTTTCTTTTTGTTTTTGCTTTTGCTTTTGCTTTTTTAAAAAAAACAACTTAAGAAAGATGCACACAAAGAAAAGTGATGCTGCTAGTTTCTTGGAAATAGATTGCTGCACTTAATAACGTTTGTGTGGAATGAAGCTAAAATTAATTTGTCTACAGAAGCTGAAATACTTAATATGCCATTTTCTTATGCTATATCTTTTACTTCTTTACATTCCTTCAAGTAGGAATTACATAAATGTAAGAGTAGGCATTACATAAATGTAAGGGAGGGCATTGTCAAACTGAGCTGTCCTCTATCAACAGATTTGGCACACCTAATTCTTTCTTTTTACATATTTTGGTAGTGCTTGATTTGTACTCAGGCACATACTCTCAATAATTATACTTTAGATGGCAGTATAGAGTCATGGTTAGAGTACAGACTCTGTAACCAGATTGCCTGAATTCAAGTCTCACCTTTAGTATTTGTCTTGTATAACCTGGGGCAAGGAAACCTAATCCGACTATACCTCAGTTTCCTCAAGTCTACAATGGGGATTAAATTGAAAACTACTTCACAAAGTTGTAATGAGAACTAAATGGATTAATACATGTAAAATGCTTAGAACAGTGCCTGGTATATTCAGAGCACTCCATAAAAGTTAGCTATTACTACCATCAGCAAGTTCCCTTATTTATGCAACACTGGGCCATGATTAGGAGTACTGTTTAAGTAGGATTTAATGAAGTATCTACTGATGTAGGGATTTTACTTTAAATGTAATGTTTTAGGAAACTACCAGTTGTACTTTAGAACATTACTAGTTCTTTTTTAAAAAATAGCCTTGGGGCTGGCAAGTTAGTTCAGTTGATTAGAGCATAGCCTTATAACACCAAGATCATGAGTCTGGATCCCCATACAGCCAGCCACCAAAAAAATAAAAAAGAAAAGAAAAGAAAAATAGCCTCAAAACCAAACAAAATCTTATACATTTTTTAAAATAGCAGAGCCCTGGGCCGGTCCGGTGGCGCACTGCTATAGTGCGCCGCTTGGGAGCGCGACGGCGCTCCCGCCGAGGGTTCGGATCCCACGTACAGACCGGCCGCTCACTGGCTGGGCGAGGTGCGGGCGCAACACCGAGGGTTGCGATCCCGTTGCCAGTCCCGGTCCGGTACGGGCGCGACACCGAGGGTTGCGATCCATTGCCGGTCATGAAAAAAGACAAAAAGGAAAAAAAAAAAATAGCAGAGCCCTTTTATAAAATGAAGTTTTCCATCAAGACCCCAATATATAAAAAAGATAAAAATAGAGCTTCTGTGATTGGCTTGAGGTCACATGGTCCCTAAGCTCTGCCTGATGAGCCTTTTTCCTTCAACAGCCATTAGGTTTGTCTCAAGAACCGCTAGGGCCCTGAGGAACATAGTTTAAAGTTTTTTATTTAAGTAATATTGGTGACCAGAGTTATATGAAATTTAATCTTCTTTGGTTATTATATGCATACAATTCTAAATTTGACTTTGGATGTCAGAGATCATTTGAGTATCTTTGTGACTGAGGTACCTTTAGTATATTACAGGCAATACTGATTTTCAAATGTATTATAATTGAAACATTCCCCATTTTAAGTAATTTGCCAGAGAGAAATAATTTTGATTCCATATTACAATAAAATTATAAACTCTTGAAAGAAGACCGTTTTATTCAACTTATTCCTATTACCTTGAGAGTGATAAGTGAGTGAATAGTTCTGAAGCTTTGAGTCAACAATAAGAAAGAGGTCTATTTTTCGTAGCATTTCAAATCCAAAAAGTAAACTTAAATCAGCTACTTTATGTTCTTGTTTTTTTGTTTTTGTTCAGGATGTACATTTTTGGTGGATGGGTTCCACATAAGGGGGAAAATATTGAGACTTCACCTCATGATTGTGAATGGAGATGTACCAGTTCATTTTCTTACCTAAATCTGGGTGAGTCTTTTAAAAGTTACTCATTAAAATAAAATTTATTAATAAAATAACTTTTGTCATTTTTTGGTTTAAGAACCATAGATTAGTCAAGAGTATTTCTATATTTTTAGATACAGCAGAGTGGACCACCCTAGTATCAGATTCTCAAGAAGATAAAAAAAATTCAAGACCACGACCAAGAGCTGGACACTGTGCTGTTGCAATTGGCACTCGATTGTATTTTTGGAGTGGAAGAGATGGCTATAAAAAAGCCCTGAATAGTCAAGTTTGCTGCAAGGATCTTTGGTATCTTGATACTGGTAGGTAAGAGTATTTAACAAATAAAAATTTTCTTTTTGGTAAATGCTTAAATAATGTCTGTTCTTTGAGGCTTACCATATATGCCACTGCCTCTTTTTCCCATAATTAAAAATAAGTGGAAGAAATAATATACGTAGATAATCCCCACTCCAGAGGAATATATTAATTCCCCTCTCTTTGAGTGTAAGCTGGATTTAGAGACTCCTTTTCAAAGAATAGAATATAGAAAGGAAAAAAATAGTAGCTTTACAATGAAGAAACCTGTCAAATACCACCTTCTTGAGGTGATCAAAATTAATATCACTAGTGATAAGTCATTTCCTCCCTGACATGATGTGATAAAAAGGTATTTCATTTCCAAGGTACTCTTCCCCCAAATTCATAACCCCCCTTTAACCATGAGAAAATGTCAGACAAACCCAAATTTAGGCACATTCTAGACATTCTACAGAATATGTAAGCCATACTCTTCAAAAGTTTCAAAGTGATGCAAAACAAGGAAAGACTAAGAAATAGTAACAAATTGTAGGAGACTAAGGAGACATGATGACTAAATGCAATATGATATTCCGGGTTGGATCCTAGAACAGAAAAAGACATTAATTGAGAAACTGGTGAAATCTCAGTAGTCTGTAGTATAATTAATAGTATTACATCAATGGTAATTTCTTAGTTTTAACAAATATGTTAACATTAAAAGAAGCTGGGGAAAAGGGGAAGTTGGGGTCATGGGGTTATGGCAACACTGTACTATCTTTGTAACTTTTCTGTAAATCTAAAATTATTCCAAAATAAAAAATGTTTTAAAAAAAAGTATGAGACCAAAACATTTTTAAATTTGGAACTCACATTCATTTTCAATAAATATTTATAAACAATTGTGTAGCAGGAGTTGTTCTATACGTTGAGAATACAGCAGTGAACAAGACTGATAATGTCCCTTTTCTCAAAGAACTTACATTCTGAGAGGGTGTGAGGGCAAGAGGATAACAAACAATAAACAACAATAAACAAACAAATCAACAAAATAAGTTCAGTTTCTGGGAAGCATGTGAAGGCATGAGATAGTGATGAGAACTGCTGGGAATGGGGAGAAGGATGGCTGATTCAGAGTGGGTATTTAGAAAAGTCCTCTGTGGTGAGATGATATATGGGATGTGATCTGAGTGGTGAGACAAGCATTTACCTGCTGGGGAAAACTTTGCAAAACCTACCTATGTAAAAGGCTGGAGAAACCACTGCTGGAAGAATAAACAGCAAATACAAGAGCCCTGAGATGGGAGTACATGTTATGTTTGGGAACAGATTTGAGCTGAGTAAACAAAGAGGAGAGTGTAGGAATGGAGGTTAAAGAGATGAACACGTGACAGATCATGTATAGTCTTTAACGTCATGGTAGAGTTTAACTTATTTTTAAAGTCCAATGGTAAGTTCTGTATTAGTTTGAAGGAGAGTTGTGGCATGATCTGATGTACATTTTGGAATAGTCACTGGCAATTGTATGGGGAATGAATTTTGATACAAACATGGAAACAGGTTGGGAGGCTCTTGAGTAGTCAAAGAAGTGTCTTAGACTATAGTGGTGACAAAATGGAAAAGGGGAGGAATGATTAAATTCAGGATATATTTCGGAGTTCTTATTGACAGAATTGGCTGATAAGTTGGGTGTGCAGATGACAGAAAGAGAAGAATGGAGAATGAAGTTTTCATCTTGAATAATTTACTGAGATGGGAAAGACTGAGGGGAAAATTAAGAATTCCATTTAGACCATGCTAATTTTGAAAATAGAAAATCAAATAGACAGTTGAATTAATAAACAAGTCTGGAGGCCAGTAAAGAAATTAGATCTGGAGATGTAATATGTGTTGTTACATGAGAAAAGCAGATTATAAAACATACTTTTGACTCCAGTTTTTTTTTTAAGTGTATACGTGAACACCTTGGTAGGATACACACCCAAGTATTATATGAGAGCAGAGATTATACATTCTCTTCAAAGTTTTTCTCTTATTTGTATTTTCTATGGTACAATGTATTGCTTTTGTAATGTAAAAATTTAATATTAAAATTAAGATAGTTGAAAAAATAATAAATAGAACAACTAAGAGAGTAAATGCTTTCTATGAAAGAAGCACATACTAGCAAGCAGGAAAGAAATATAGATAATCCAGTTTACTGATTCGTCTTTGAAATTGGAAATTATTAACTAAAGTCTAAGGATAAGCTTCAGTCTCTGAAACTGGATGAAAAATGTGTATATATGAATTTTTCTCTGAAGGGAATATGTCACTTTAAGCAGACTCTCTAAGAGATCTGTGACTTAAAAAGGTTAAAACTAATTGGATCTGAATGGCCAGTTTTTCCATCAACCTTTTCCTAAAAGGCTTTAGACACCAATATCCATCTAAATGTAATCATGGCACTATCATAAATAAGGGCAAAATTCAGATTTTGCTTTTCCTCTTGGTAAATTAGCGTCAATTTGGGGGAGGGGAAATGTGGGAGCTCCCTATCTTGCCTTTTTTTCACTTTTAGTTAAACTTCATGTATGTGATAATATTTAAAAGTAATAGAATTCCATGGGGCTTTTATGAAAAAATAGTTCTTTGTTCCCACCTTTCCATCATTTTTCTTGCTTTACAAGCATCCATTTTCAATTCCATTAGATGATATCTCTGCATCACGTGCATATATTGTTACTTCGATTTTTTTTCAGTTTAAGTGTCACTTTCTACTATGGAAGTTAAGGATTTCTCTCTTTTTTCTTCTATTCCTCACCTCTTTCCCATACACCTCTACCTGCCATTCTCTTAATATGATTACACCGTAATTTTGTTACATGAGTATTCAGTATTTACATTATGACTTTATAAACACTATTCACAGTTGAGCCTTCCTTGCACAATTTTTTATTTGCCATGGAGTAATAATTGCCAATTTTGTTCATTGGTTGTAGATTTGTATATGTTTACCACTGATTCAACCCATACGCTCTGTTATTTGTTTAAATCTTCTCTCATTATGGTTAGATGCATGAGATATTCTATCAAATTTCATCGTCTTGAAGAAAGCTCTCCTGCTCCAATATGGGATGGTTGCCCTCTACAAATCTCACACAGCTATCATCCTGGAGTCTCCATCGTTTTCCTGGGGATATCTTTTGCCTCGCATCTGTGCTGGACTCCCTGTTTCCTGGATCCCATATTTTTCCTTTTCTTAGTTTACTTCCTCATTTTTTTGTGGAATACATCCCAGGAAAAGGGTGCATAAGTGATACATTTATTTTTGAGATCTTGCATTGTTAGAAAATGTATTCAATCTTTCTTCCCACTTAATTGACAGTTTGGATGGAAATAGAATTCTATATTGGAAATTATCATCCTTCAGAATTTTGAAAGCAATGTTCTGTTATATTCAAGCTTCCAGTATTTTTGTTGTGAAATCCAAACCACTTCTGAGTTTTGGTCCATTTGAGTATGACCTTTTTCCCTCCCCTCTCTGGAAGCTTTTGGGATTTTTTCTTTGTTCCCACTGTTATTAAATTTCATGCTGATAGGCTTTGTTGTGTATTTTCAATCCATTGTGCTGAATACTAAGTGGGCCCTTTCAGTCTGGAAACGCATGTTCTTTAGTACAGGGGAATTTTCTTATTTATTTAATTGATTCGTACCCCTTTGTTTCCTCTGTCCTCTCTTCAGGTAAATTCTATTATGTGGGGCATGTACAAGGGTACTTCAAAAAGTTTGTGGAAAAATAGAAGTAAAAGATAATATGAATCCGTGAACTTCTTGAAGTATGCTTGTACCTCCTGGATTTTGTCGTCTGCTTTTGTTCAGGTCTGAGTTGACTTACTTTGAGAAACATAAATAAACTGGATTTTGAAGAGGGTCAGGGAGGAATTTACATGGGAATAGTTGAAGGAACTAGGCTTAATTATCCTCTAAAACAGGGACATCAAATTTTTTTCTATAAAGGGCCAGATAGAAAATATTTTAGGTTTCGTAGGCCCTGTGGTCTCTATTGTAACTACTCAGCTCTGCTGTTGTAGCATGAAAGCAGCCATTGACAATAAGTATATAAATGAGTGTAGCTGTGTTTCTATAAAACTTTATTTACAAAAACAGGCATGGACTGGATCTGGTCCTTGGGCCATAGTTTGCTGACCTATACTCTAAAGATACATATTTAAAAATTAGATAGTAGTTAGACTTGTTCTGTAAGGGTGAATGATAGGATTATAGATTTCAACTCACTAGAATAAATTTTCTTATGTAACTGTCCAGTGATGGAATGTACTGCCTCTGAATTGTGAATTCCCCTATATGGCAGGTATACAAAGAAAAAGACAAAGATATTGTAGAAATAACCTCAATTCCCTTTTTCCAGCTTTAGAGTCTATGATTATTATTTGTTTTGGAAATGTTAGTGATATTTTATACCAAGGTAATTACATGTTTTGAGTAGTATAAGTCTCAATAACAGGGTATTAACTTCAGAAGAGTTATGTTTTTCCAAAATATGTCTAAGTCATCTTTGCTAAAATTAACAGTATTTCTAGCATGTATATTATTGGCTGAAAATTAAAAAGATTAGAATTTTTAAAGAAGGTAAAACAATGTAGCTATAACTCTGTAATACTTGGCTGCCTGCCTTCTCCTCTGCCTTCTAGGATTAAACATTTTTTTCTGAATCTGATGACTCAAGTAGTTTGGTACTGGATTGTTTTGTTTATAGATTTACTTATGTATGGAATTAAATAAATAAATAAAATCAGAACCCCAGACTATTTTCATTTGATCTACTATAGCTGTTTATCTGAGTGAATTTTCCCTCTCCTGGTAAACAGATGAAATATTGATGATGTTTTCAAAGCTCCAGTTCACACAAATTATATAGGCAAACTGTTGGTGCATTTGAAACTTAAATGATGTATGATATCAATATTGTTGTTTAGAGAAACCGCCTGCACCATCACAAGTACAGCTGATCAAAGCCACCACCAACTCTTTTCATGTCAAGTGGGATGAAGTGCCTACAGTTGAGGGCTATCTTTTGCAGTTGAATACAGACTTGCCATATCAAGCTGCCTCCTCAGATTCTTTAGCAGCACCAAATATGCAAGGTAAGATAATTTTCACACTTCGAGAAAGCATGTGTGTGCATATGCTTTTAAAATATATACTGCAGAAAAGTCTGTGATTAGGCTTGGTATAAGAAATTTTATGGTATGATGGTCCATGCCTTTGTAAATCAAACATGTTAAGTTTCAACTCTGAAGCTTGGCTGTCTTACCATTATGATGTAGTAGAACACATAGACATTTAGAATAGAATGTTTTTTCTGCAGTTCATTTTGATGCACTTTTCTTAATTTGACGTATTTTTTTACTTCAGCACGTGGTTTTAATTCACTGTCATAAATATTTCAACTTTTTTCAGAAGCATAACTAAACAGGCATGTAGAATGTAAAAGCAAATTTAATTTAACACATTCTTCCAGAGAGGATTTTAGTCAACTTTTAAGCAAACTTTTAGGAAAATATAAACTTTGATAAAGTTACTACTTTGTAAACCTTTAATATGTAACATTAAAAAATATTTGATTGTAATATATTTTATTGAAGCTAATTAAGAGCATATTAGTCTGAACTTTCTCCTTCCTACAGGAGTCAGGATGGACCCTCACAGACAAGGCAGTAACAGCATGATTCCTAAGTGTGTAAGTTAAAAAATTTGTGATGGCAAATTAATGTTTATGGTTATAGTCCTAATTTTTATTAAAATTTTTAGTATATTAGTCTAGGACGGGGTCCTTAACCCTGGCTGCACATCAGAATCATCTCTGGGATAAACAAACAAACAAACATACACAGATTCCCAAGCTGTTCCTCAGATCTACTGAAGCAAAATTTTTAGGATGATGCCCAGGCAGCTCTGTTTTAAAGAAAGCTTCACAGATCATTGTGATAGTAGCCTGAACTGAGCACTCCTGACGAAGAGAAGCCTAACCTCATTACATAGCATCCGAGGCTAATCTATTATAATTTATACTTATGTATCTATATTTTGACATTTTTAAATATCACACACACACACTTATTTAAAATTCCTAAAGATGTGCTTTAAAAATGTGTATGAAATATATTCTTTACTATGTATTTTGTTTATAAAAGAATATCAGTTGTTAAATTGAGTACCTGTGTATGTGAGTTTATTTCTTGTTTACAAAATGCTTCACAGTAGGTCTTTGTGGAGACTAATAAATAAGCTTCCTGAGATTCATTATTTTTATCTGGCAAACTGCTATCTGTATTAGTAAACTCTTTTCAAGGAAAGTGATGTAGGTATAGGCTCATGCTCTGAGCATGACTGAGGACCACTAATATACAGAAAAGGCTATAGTATCAGGAAGGGGAAGTTACAAGTAAAGCTTATACAGTTTATTTGTGAGTAGCTTTTTTATAATAGACATGGTATATTTGTTATATAAATACACATATGTTATATGTTGACTATATATATATGTATGTGTGTGTGCATGTATCACAAATTTAGATGGTACTATAAGACTTATGATGAAGAACGATAGCTTCCTACCCTGTCCCTCCCTGCTCGTGATTCCTGCTCCCTAGAAGCAACTACTTTCAACTATTATAGCTTTCTTTTGGTGTCTATGTACTTCTAAATAAAATCCTTATGCTGCCACTTCTCAACTTTCTAATTTTAGATCAATTGTCTTCAATAATGGAAGATGAAGATTTGATGATCTCTTAAAATATTGTCTCATCTCCCCTTTTCACCTTTCCACATCCTTAAAATACTTTTAGCTGAATTATGAATTGATGTTAACATTATGGTGGTGACATTCACAGATGAGTCATGTAGTGTCCTATGAACATTGTTCCTTTCTCATACAACTTTGTTTTTCCTGGCATTGTTAACTGCCTCACTTTATCACTTGCTTAGTTTTCTTCTTGCCTATCATTAATTCATACTTAAATTCTCCAACAAAATTATAAAACTTCTTCTCAAAATATTCAAACGTATAAGGTAGTTTCCTCTCCTCCCCTCCTCCACACCTTCTCTTGGAACTATCCCTCCTGGAGCTCTCTGCCTTCATGCTCTGGTCTGTGAAGGTCTGTTCTGGTTCTTCTCTAGCCTGCTACACAGCTGTCATTTTAGAATTTCCATTTGTTTCATATTAGGAATTCCTTTAATCTCTTTCCTGTATTGCCCATGTTTCTTTTCTTTTTTTTCTGACCGGTAAGGGGATCGCAACCCTCGGCACAGTGTTGTCTGCACCACGCTCAGCCAGTGAGCGCACCGGCCATCCCTATATAGGATCCGAACCCGTGGCCTCCGCGCTACTAGCACCGCACTCTCCTGAGTGAGCCACGGGGCCGGCCCTGCCCATATTTCTTGACCTCTTTTCTTCCTCTTTCTTGGTGTTTTCCCTTATTTTGTTGCAATACTCCCTCCAGTAGTTTCCTGAGAAAGGACTTATGAAAGGTAAACTTTTTGACATCTTGCGTATCTGAAAATGTCTTCACATTTCTATTCATATTTGACTGACAATTTGGCTGGGGTATAGAATTCTATATTGGAAACTTTTCCCTCAGAAATTTAAAGGTATTTTTCTAGTACCTTTTAGCATTCAGTGTTGCTATTGAGAAGTCCAATGCCACCTGGATTCCTAATCCTTTTTATGTGATTTAGTTTTTTCTTTTTATCCCGTTTTCTGAAATTTCCACAATGATGTGCCTTAGGGTGTATGTCTCATTTGTTGTGCTATACACTCAGTGGACCCCATTGTTCTGGAAACTCATGGCTTTCATTACTGTTTATTTCTTCCCTCCATTTTCTCTCAGCTTTTTTAAACTCTTGTTGAATGATGGTCCTCCTGAACTAATCCTCCAATTTTACTTTTTATCTTCTATTTTCTCTTTCTGTCTATTCTACTTTCTGAAAAAATTCATTTTATATTATAAGTCCTCTATCCAATTTTAAATATATTCAACCACATTTTTAATTTCTAAAAACCTAATCTTATTCTTTATTTCTTTTATAGCATCCTTTTCTTGCTTCATAAATATAATAGCTTCTCTTTTCAAGAGTTATGCTAATTTTTTTTTTTTTTTAATTTGGAGTTTTATGTTGCTGTCTGCAATATTTCTTTTTTTCAAGCACCTTTTTATTTTTTAATTTGTTTTGATCTTGGGCTTTCATGTGAGAAACTGTCATCAAATGTCTGGTGATGTTTGGCTGTCCTTTCATGTTTAAAGTGAGGCTTTATAAAGGAACTTGGAAGGTCTATGCATGTGGGCATGGCTTGTTCACTAATAGACCTTAATGGGGATGATTGGGTAGGGACCCACAAATGTCAGTGTCTGTGTGTCTTTCTCTTAGACCAATTAGTTTCCTCTGAGAATTCTCCAACCTCTGGCCTGGGATTTATAAGCCTGGCTGTCTGAATTTTGGGAGCCTAGTAAGGGAGTGGAGTGGTGGCATGTCTCTCTTCAGCATGTAGACTTTCAACACAACTACCTCTCCCCCACCCTCACTTGAGGGACACTGTACTCTAGTCTAGAGCCTCACATTTCAACCTTTCTACCTATTTCCCATCTTCAGTTAGAATAGGGGAGAGGAATTTTTCTGGCTTTGTGTGCTGGGAGAGCAGAGCTGGGGCCCCAACTCTTCTTATACAGACTTCCATGTGACAGTCCCCCTGTGTTTACTTGCACTCTGTACCTCTGCTGCCACAGTACATGATGCCTTCCTTGGGCCCTGTGGCACAAGCAGTTCACATCCTACTAAGTTCCCCACTAAGAGAAGGCTCTTAGCTCCCAGCTTTTTCTGCTTTACATCTTATCTACTATTGTCTTTTCTCCCATTCTTATTCTTTATAAGTTTATACCACTCCTGAAACATATGTGTTTAATTTACTGTTTAACCAGAAATCTCAGTATTTATTTATTCTTCTTTACTTTTCTAGTTAGATTGTATCTGATTTCTAAGCAAAGAGCACATTAGAGACACTATAATATGGAGCCATTGGAATGAAATAAATCTAAGTTCAAATTCTAGCTCTGCTACTTACTGGCTACCTGGCTGTAAGTGTGTTACAGTAGTCTCCCCCTTATACCCCAATAGATGCCTGAAACTGCAGATAGTACTGAACCTTATATATACTATGTTTTTCCATCTGATAAATGAGATGCTACTAAGTGACAGCATGGATAAGCTAGACAAAGGGATGTGGGCAGAATGGAGCAGGGTGGCACAAGATTTAAAACTTATGAATTGTTTACTTCTGGAATTTTCCATTTAACATTTTTGTATCACAGTTGACCATGGGGAACTGAAACATGGAAAACAAAACTACTGAAAAGGGAGGACTACTATACTTAAGTTCTCTCTCATTTTCTTCATCAATAAACAGGGGTCATATTATTCAACTTATAGAATTTTAGTGAAGAGTACATGAGATATAGAGTTTATAAATATGTAGCACAATGCCTGGCATAATGGTGTGGCTATCGACATTATCATCATCATCATCATCATTTGTTAACAGTAGCATCATCACCACAAATTAAGGTCAAGTTCAAGTCATGTTACGGACAAGTATCCTTAGAGCTGCTGGAAATTGTAAGTGTTGACAATAAAGGTGGAGACGGCAAAATAATAAAAAACAAGTAGCTGAAAAGGAGTAGCACTATTGGAGTATTTGACTGATAGAACAGGTCACATTTATGGTTCAGTAGACCTATATATATCGCTATATAGTAACTGATGTTAACATTGATGACTTGAATGATCAAAAAGTTTAAATATGTTCACTATGGTGTGCTGAAGAAGGCAAAGAAAAATCTAATTAGGAAGATTCCTACCCAAATATTTAATGATAAAGAATAATGATATGTATATGTATTAAATCTTCATGTCTATATGGAAAACAAAGTCATATAGAATAATTAATTCTCTTGAAGTTTCCAAATAACTGAAATTTTACTTTCAGGAGTCATTAGATTTTTAGTATACATGTCTGTCCTTTGTTAAGAAAACTTGACCAGAATGATATATTTAATAGCTTTGGGGTTCTCTCTGTTTACTTGTAATACTAGCTACCACTTCTAAAAATGTAAATTTTTTTCCCTCAAAATATACCCTCTGTCTCCTCTTCACAACTGGTCTTTTGAGCATGGAGATTAAGTGAAAAGAACTTGTTTTCTTAAGATTTTTTTTTTTTAACTATTGTAAAACTTAAGAATAATCGTATAAAAAAAGAGAACATAATTTTTAAATGTTTATATTTTGGTAAATTTATTTTCAAAAGCATTTAAATTGTAAATTATTTTGTTTTTTACATGTATTTTTATTTCATGGAATATTGCTTGCTACAATAAACTATTTTATTTCTTGTAGATCAGTGATACAGTAAATAGTGCAAAAACTGAATATACAGTCATGAAAGGAACCTCACCGAAAACCAGACAAGACTTCAAAGCATTGACGGATTCTAATGCCATTTTACATTCATCTTCGACATCTAATGCTTCTAATCATAATAGTTGTGTGGTGGATATGCTAAGGAAAAATGAAGGTATAAGGATGGTCTTTTAAATAAAACTAGAGCTTTTTGTAGCATTGGTAGGGAATTTTAGTCTTTGAAAATATAAATGTTACATGGTTTTGATCCATTTTCCTAATAATAAAATATCTACCATCTTGAATTTAGTTAAAGCGATATTAAAATATTAAGTAAGCACTTATTTGAATAGTAATTATTAATTATGAGCTATGGAATTTAAATGAGGCAAGTTCTTATATGACATGTGAGGTTCACCAGTGTTTTCAGTGTCACTAATCACATTACACTATTTTATTTTCTCTTAATTTCATATTCCTGAAATTATTTATTTTGGGCAGGGATTTTTGTCTGTCCTGTTGACCTCTATTTCCCCAGTACCCAGATCCATGCCTGGTAAACAGTAGTCACTTAGTAAATATTTGTTTAGCAAGTCACTGGATTATCCTCAGAAAGACAGTTCATTTATGAGAACTGTTGAATAGCCCATAGCATTCATGATACTTATATTTGAATATTCTGATGCCATTTGAGTTATATTAAGCATTGCCTCTGATTTCAGTATCTAAAATTATTTTATAAATCTCATTCTTGTATATCCCTGACATAGGAACATGTGACTTTATTTTTAATTTGAAAAAATCATGATAGCTGATATAATTCCTTTTCAATGATTCAAATTTAACAAGGTAAATATTCTTATTTCCATTTTTTAAATGAGTCCATGGTAGATAATAAAAATATTCAAAGAAAATAATCTATAATTTTTCTCATTTCATTACTTGTGGAAGAAGATAGCTCTTTTGACTTTCTGGTGTAAGAGAATCATTTGGTCATATTTATTAAAGCTTGGTCCTGGATTTCAATTTAAATTTCTTTCTTATCATGATTTTCTATATGTTTATGCTACAAAAAAGTTTACACTCCGAAAATGAATATGAGCTTTGAGATTTCAGAATCTTAATGTACCCTAAATCCTGCGTTGTAAGGTAGTTTGAATAAGATTAATACAAGGCAAATGGGAAAACCAGAGTGATTATACAGTGACAGTGCCTGGCACATCACAGACATTCAAATGTGTCAACAAATGACTATGCGGTCTCAGGTTAACAGGAAGAGTCTGGCTTTTTCACTGCAGTTTGGAGTAGCTGTTGAAGAGTATGATTTAAAAGTAGAGGAGTAATGCTTAGATTTTTTTGAAAGAGCACGCTTGCCTCACCATCAGGAAGAACTATAGTAAGAAATGATTGGGAGCCTTGTTAGGGGTTCTTTTAGGTCTCCAGGAGATACATAGAGACTAAAGCAGTGGATGAGATGGAGAGGAGACAATATATCATTTAAGAGACTTTTTAAGTTGTGTCAGTTAGATTTGGCAACTGGTTGGATATGAAAAATAAAAATAAGTTGAATCACACATTGTACACAGGTATTGATATTCAACTCTGTACCCCACAAATATGTATGAAATCAATTATGTTTCAATAAAAAAAAAAACTAGGTCAGAAACACTCATGCTCAGGGAAAAAAAAACAACCTGAAATGGTAGTAAAATAAAAACAAATTAAAAAGTAAACAAGCAACTAAGGAAATTAAGACCAAAAAAAGTGAGTTGGACATGACTCCTGGTTTTTTGGGTTGGACATCAACATAGGAAATATAGGAGCAAGAACAGATTTGGGGAAAAGATAGGTTCAACTTTGAATTTACTGTTTTTGAGGCACTTGAGGAATATATTGGTAAAGATTTCAAATTGGCAGTTGGATACTTAGGTCTGGAGTCTAAGAGGCTGTCCTAGGCTGGAAATATAAATTTGGAAATTAAGAGTATCTAAAATGTAAGCTCCACAAAAGCAGGGACCTTGTTGACTTGCTTATTCCTAGATTTCCAGCACCTGCCACGGTGCTGGGACACACATGTTTGAGAGATGAGTGATTCATGAATGATATTTAAAGGAAAGGGAAAACATGTAAAGGGAGAAAGGAAGAAGGCTTAGGAACACTGGTATTTAAAGTCATTTGAAGAAGAGAAGCCAACTAAAGAGTTTGAGAAGAGGCTCTTAGAGGAAAAAGACTGATATATTTTTTTCCTCTATAGTGGGCATTGCAATTTGTGACTATGTTTATTTGTGTGTATGCATCACTGTCTACCACATGACTCTAAGTTCATGAGGCATGAACCAGGCCTGCTTTGTTTCACCTAAATTATAGAAACAAACACAATCTCTGATAGAGAGTAGATTTTCAATATTGTGGAATGAATTAATATAAGTCATAGAAAGAAATAGTTTCTAAAAGGAATATGTGGTCAGCATTGTTTACATTGCAGAAAAGTCAAGTAAGTGAAAATTGAAAAATGTCCCTTATAAATCGTTGATGTTTGCCAGAGCCATTTTCACTAGAATAGTGTGCTAGAAACTGCATTCTGGGGCCAGCCCGGTGGCGCACTGCTACAGTGCGCCGCTTGAGAAGCGCGGCGGCGCTCCCGCCGAGGGTTCGGATCCCACATACAGACCGGTTCCCGCTCACTGGCTGAGCGAGGCGCGGGAGCAACACCGAGGGCTGCGATCCCGTTGCCGGTCCCGGTCCGGTGCGGGGGCGACACTGAGGGTTGCGATCCGTTGCCGGACACGGAAAGAAAAAAAAAAGAAACTGCATTCCAGGGGCCGGCCCAGTGGTGCACTCAGGAGAGTGCGGCGCTTGGGTGCGCAGCGGTGCTCCCGCCATGGGTTCGGATGCCACGGGTTTGGATCCTATATGGGGATGGCCGGTGCGCTCACTGGCTGAGCGCAGTGTGGGCAACACCAAGCCAAGGGTTGCAATCCCCTTACCTGTCACAAAAAAGACAAAAAAAAAAAAAAAAAACAGTGCATTCTGGGGGAGGTCAAGGAAGTAGAAACTGCTCTGAAGGGAATTAGCAATGGGAGATGGTAATTGGAGGGGACTTGTGGGGTCAAGGAAGATGTGTGTTTGTTTGCCTCGGAGATTTGATGATTTTTATGAGCCGAGGGCCAGAAACTACTAAAGAAGAAGAATGTGAAAACCTTGAAGAGACAGGAATGATTGATGAATGAGGGTTCCAAAATATGGGGGAAGGAATCAGACCAGGAGCACAGGAGGGTAGATTAAAGTTCCTCAGGAGAGAAGTCAGCTCATTCTCTGACATGGAAAAGACAGGGAGGATGGGCACAATCATAAGTACATTTCTAGTTGGGGACAGAAGGCAGAAAATGGACAGAATTCATGCCTGATTACCTCTACTTTTTCCCCCAAATGGGAAGCAAAGACTTTTGATCTATGATTTAGTAGAGATTTCAAGAACATTGGTTCAATGTTTAGAATGAAAGAGGAAGCTGGAAGTTGGATATCCATTATGGATATAATGCACTTTATTTTTCTAAACATTTTATGCCTAATGGTGAATTCATACTAAGGCTGTTTGCAGTGCTCATGTGTATGATTTTAAAACTGAAAGTACCAAGAATTATGACAGGAACTATTAGACACTATGACTATCTGTAGGTGTTATACTAATAATAGACCTTTTCTATTTTATTTTAGGACCTCACACTTCAGCAAATGTAGGTGTTCTAAGTAGTTGCCTGGACTTAAGAACAGTAATCCCTGAAACTTCTGTATCCAGTACTGTTTCCAGCGCACTAACTATGGTAACCCAGCAGACCATTAAAACTGAATCATCCAGTACAAATGGGGCAGTTGTTAAAGATGAAACTTCACTAACAACATTCAGTACCAAATCTGAAGGTTTGAAATGTGTTTCACATACTGTATTTTGAACCATTTATGTATATAAATTCATCAAACGTATTTGTCTTAGATGGGAATTGCATTTTGTGTTGGATTGAACCATAAACAGATTCAGCATCTCAATTAAAATCATTATATAAAATATTCTCTGCTACTTTTCATAAAATATTCAGATTAGCACACACTATCAAAATACGATCAGAATGTATCTTTTCTAACTTTCAATAAATTTAGCAAACTTTTTTTTCCTTTTTCTTAGAAAAGATTAGTTCTAGACTGCATTAACAATTCAGCAAGTTTGACTGATTTCTAATTTTGTAAATTCTTATTCTTTTGCAATAGGACTTATGTTTCATCTTTGGTAAACATTTTCAAGTTGTAGCTAGTCATCAAACACTCATAAAGTGAACTTTATGAATTATTTTGAGTTAAAAGGTTTATATTTCTAATTATTACGATTTTCTCCCTCTAGCTATTTTTTTTTCCAATTATTTTTTCATGGTAAAATACACATAACATCAAATTTACCATCTTAACCATTTTTAAGCATACAGTTGAGTGGTATTAAATATTTGTATATTTATGAATTATATTTTAATGTCTGTTTGATAAGTGATTATGTAAGTCTTATCTGATGAATTATTTAATTTTTAGTTGATGAAACATGTTCACTGCCTGCAACTAAGATCAGTCGTGTAGAGATGCATGCTGCAGCAATGCCATTTTCTGTAAGTACATGATCTGGTGATGATGCATGTTTACAGATGATTATATGCTTTTAAATGCTGAGCAATTTCTAAATAAATTCATGAAAAAGTTTTCAGGTATCATTTAGTAATAAATTGACGTAAATGTAGAAATAAATGATTGAATAGGAAAATATTCACAGTATAATGTTTAGTGAAAAAGTTGAATAAAAAATAATATATGGGCTGTGGTCCCAATTTTGTTAAAAAATACACACAATACAGGCACCCATTCACATCTGCACTAAAATGCTAGATGACTCTCTCTAGGTGTGGGGCCACAGGTGATTTTTATTTTCTTCTTTATGCTTTCTATATTTTTCTATAATGAAATGTGTTACTTTTAGAATCAGAAATATGTGTATGTGTGTATATATATACATATATACATATGTGTGTACATATATATATACACATATATGTGTGTATATATATGTAAATTATATTAATGCTTAAAACATAGGATATGTTATGGAACCTAAAACTTGGATGGCTCTATTGGTAGCTACTTAACAGGAGCACAACAGAATTTTGCAATATTGGGTTGTCATTCATGTAGGGTAGCCCAATAATCTCTGACATTGGGTTGTTTTATGGAAGGCCAAAATTGGTCTGTATGGCACCAAACTTAAAATGCTAGAAAAGTGCCTTACAGATACACTGACTGTCTTAATAACTATAAAGATAATACATATGTGTATATACTTTTTTATTTTTTTATTAGTCATTTCAACTTTATTGCTATGAGCAAGAGTTTTATTCGACATATTTACCATACTGAATCTTCAAGAACTGTCTATAGTTTTAGTTTTCTTTCAATCGTGATTTTATGGATTTGAATCATGTATTTACCTTTCTCAGTTTTCATCTTTCCAGAATGTTAAGTCCTAGTGTTCTTAGACGCTTCTCAGGGAAGGATTATTAAAATGAACTTTTTTTCTTTTGAATCTGTTTTGCGATGTATCAGCCAGAATTGTATTTGTTATTTCAGTTGGAGCCAGTTGTTTTATAAAAGTTGTTGAAGAGAGTTTTTACAACCTTAAAAAATGAAAACACGTTTAAAGCTATTCCTTTTTTTTTTAACTTTAAAGACTCTTCTAGTTAGCTCACTTTGTCATGTGTGATAGCCTAAATAACAAAAAATGTGAATTATAAGCATGTACCTCTGCTGTTATATATTTAAGACAGAAATAAATAACTGAAGTGCACATTTGTTTTGAGCTTCTGGAAACAGTGTCTCATTTATAAAGAAGATGGCTTTAAAAGGTTAGTTCCAGGGATAAGTATAATTCACTTATCACTAAAAGTAGCTTAAGGTAGAGGAAGTTTATTTGTTTTAAAGCAGGTTTAAAAATGTAAAACTGTTTAATCAACTCTGTAGTATATACTAAATAAAGTATATTCAAACTGCATTTTAGTTTTGAACATTTTTTCTCCTTTTAGGTTTGGAGAATCACAGGTATTTCAAGTGCAAAGATCACTGAATTTCTGCTAGTTGGTTTTGAATCTAGAAATAAGCCAGCTTGGAATGAATTCTTCTTTATTTGCTCCTTTTGGAGCAAGTTGTAATATCACACTAAAGGGATTACATTTTCTGAGAGAGTCTCTGAAATGACAATGTTCTATAAAACAGCTGGCATTTTAACATGTCACTGATTGGAAAGCATGCTAACTCCAGCTAGGTTGATAGTACAGAGCTACTGACTTAGAGAATGCCTGTCACTCCCTGTGTTTGAATTGGCATCCCTGTTTCACTGTCAGTTGACCTAATCTGTTAAGACTTTATTTACTTATGAGCTGTTAATGTTGTGGTGTTTATCCGTATACCTCCTTGTAGATCACTGCATGGATTTATTAAATCTTGAAATTTTTCATATGCTCAATAAGAGTCTTCATAAATTTTTCTTTCTCTGAAATTAGAAAGAGACTCCTTCAAATCCAGTGACAACAATGAAAGCAGTAGAACGACAATGGTGTGATGTGGGAATTTTTAAAAATAATACAGCTTTGGTGAGCCAGTTTTATTTGCTGCCAAAAGGAAAGCAAAACACCTCAAAGGTAGCTATTGATGTATTTTCTGCACTGATTTATAAGCCTCAAGAATGAGATTTTTTTTTTATAATCCTGATTCAGGTCACTTGAATGACTAAAATTGGAATCTGTCTTCAATCTATAATTGAGAATTCTGTATACTTAGTTATCCTGTATTATTTGTTAAGGCTGTTTTTATAGCATATATCACAATCACGTCACTTAAAAGTCTTATACAATCACCAAGCTGAGTTTTGAGTCAAAAATCATATAATCTGACCAGCAGATAGGGATTTTTTTAAATATATGTAATTTTGTTACCCAGTGTGTTTAGAGAATGGAACATTTTTTTTCTTATTGAGAGGATTTTTAATTCTTGATATCACAATTAAAAAAATCTAAAAGCCCCATATAAAAATGAGACACATATATAAACACATTATAAGTATAATATATATAAAACCCTCTTAAGAATTATGAAATAGATAACAGGTCCAAAGCATACTGAAATAATTTTTTACTGGGGCCGGCCCATGGCATATTTGGGAGAGTGGTGCTGATAACACCAAGGCCAAGGGTTCGGATCCCTGTATAGGGATGGCCAGTTAGCTCACTTGGGAGAGCGTGGTGCTGACAACACCAAGTCACGGGTTAAGATCCCCTTACCAGTCATCTTTCAAAAAAAAAAAAAAAGAATTTTTTTTTTCTGAGATGGAGAATTTCTGAGAGAGAATTTCCAGGGATATTCAAGATATACATTTTGAATCTCCTGAAGATATGTACAAATGGGGAATATATCATTTTTTATTATATTTTAGTTTCTCTACTATTACTTATAGTGTTCCTCTTTTTCATGATGAATGTTTCCAATTCCTGGCAAAAAACAGAAATTCTGGTTAATTTGTTAGTATTGTGCATAATGAAATTTCTCACTCTAGTTGGATTTTATATATAAGGACATATTTAAACCTAACGGCATAGGAGTTACCTGATTTTTTCTAAAAGAAAAGAGGAACATAAAATATAGAGCCAGTAATTTGGGTTTGAATCACTAGTTCCAGCACTCAGCAGTGTGACCATGGCAAGTCACTTCTTTCACCCCTCTGAGACTCAGTTCCCTTGTCTATAAAATGGAGATGACATCATTCCCTTAAATTAGAATAAGTATGTAAAAATTGTTTAAAAGTTGTAGATCTTCCTATCTAGAGTATGTAATTATTTAATTTAATATTTATTCCATGTCTGCTGAATATTAATTTTTTAAAAATGCTCTGTACTACATGCAGTCACTCCTTTTCTGTCAAGCTTGCTTTCCTGTCTCTAAAGGGTATTGTTCCTGGCCAGATGATTATTTGACAGTAAATCTGAGATTTCTGCTCTAAGTTTACATGGGGATGGGATAGTGTTACTTTGTTTATAGTAGTCGTCAATTTTTTTCTACCTTTATACTGTTCCTGTGCAGAGTACCCTTATACTTCTCTTTATAATCAGTAATTCTCAACTGGAAAGGGCACTTTTCCTCCAGATAAGAATCACTAATTTATGGGCTTAGTTGCTTTTGTACTGGAGGGTTCATTCCATGTGTGAGAGAGGGAAATAAATGTGAACTAGAACTTTAAAACATAATTCATTTTTTAAAAGTTTTGTTGCTTAATGAAAATTAAATAATTTAAAAATTTTAATAATAAAAAATTAATTGTACCTTTTTTTTACTTTTGCATATATTACATTTTAGGTAGGAAATGCAGACGTACCTGACTACAGTTTACTTAAGAAACAAGATCTTGTTCCAGGCACAGGATACAGATTCAGGGTTGCTGCAATCAATGGTTGTGGAATAGGCCCTTTCAGCAAAATCAGTGAATTTAAAACTTGTATTCCTGGTTTTCCTGGAGCTCCTTCTGCAGTCAGAATTTCAAAGGTGAGACATCTGGTAAAGACTTGTTGATGATTTTAAGTTACAGTAAAGAGTTTGTACATGAAATAAACTGTCAGCATAGAAACTCTTAGTATCTAATGAAATAAGAGATATCTAAAAGAGGTTTAAAAGTTTGAAAAATATTTTTTGCTAATTATTCATGATATTTTTAAGTACCAAATTTCAAGCAGAATAATAGTATCCAAATCACAGAAAAGCTGGGAAATCTGTTATGCTTCTTAATATTAGCATTGTTCTTGTTGCTATGGAATCAGAAAGTTTGTTCTGGAGAATTTAATAGAACTCACGAAATTGGACTGTATTTCATCCTAAAGCCCTGAAATTGGATTATATTTCATCCTAAGGTCCTGCTCCTCCTTAGAGAAGAAAAGGTCTACTTTTAGGGAAGAAAAATCTACTTTGGGGGATATTATAGGCAGACATTTAACCCTAGTTGTGTTTTTGAAAAGTGAGCATGATGGTCAAAAGCCCCAAGTTCCACTAACTGAAATAATAATAAGGATGATAATGAGAGTCTGGTGTAGTGAGTAAAGGGAGTCTAATGAGAAATGATTACGTTGGAGAGATAGAATGTATATATTATATAGGGCTTAGTGGGGGCATGGCATGAAATTTACATTTTACTTTAGAGTAATGGAAAACCATTAAAGAGCTTTAAAATGGGAAGAAGAAAGAGCGAGCATGATTTAAACATTGTAGATCCAATTAAGGTAGATTTTTAAAAATCAACAACAATATCTAATATCTAATGCAACTACTTTAGCAAAAAGGAGCATTTTGCGTTCTAAAGATAGACTCAACATAATAAGTGATAATACAGAAAACTTGAGAACCTTTACCTGTTTTTTTTCCCCCTCTTCAAGAATGTTGAAGGTATCCACCTTTCCTGGGAACCTCCAACTTCACCTTCTGGAAATATTTTGGAATATTCCGCCTACTTGGCTATCCGCACAGCACAGATACAAGATAATCCAAGTCAACTTGTATTTATGAGGATTTATTGTGGTCTTAAGACATCATGTATAGTAACTGCTGGGCAACTTGCAAATGCACATATTGATTACACATCCAGGCCTGCCATTGTGTTCAGGATATCAGCAAAGAATGAAAAGGGATATGGACCTGCTACACAAGTTCGATGGCTTCAAGGTAACAATAAGAAAGCACCTTTAAATTAAATTGTTTTCTACTGAAGCTATTGTGATGATGATTATTTATTAGTAACTAGTTATGAAGATTTGTCATTTAAAAGAGTATTCTCTAACTGTATTTCTAGCACTTATGAATTTGAGTTTGTAAGTTGTTCTTAAAATGTATTTGCTCATTCTAGACCCAAATAAAAATAGAAAAGAAGCAAAGACTCTCTGAAAATTAGTATATGGGTTCTTCCTTACAGGTATAGCTCTTTTCTAAAGAAAAATAGTAAAAGTAAGATAAAAGCTAAAAGGCTTTATTACTTTTATAAAGGCTGTGTAACCCAGTCATCCTAGAGTTATCGAGATGATTCTAGTAACTGGCTATTGTACACTTATGCTGTCTTACATAGTAAATGTTTTCTACATTGTAAATGCCCTCTATCAGAGTACTCCCTCTAATTTTATTCTATATTCTTTATTCATTGGTCCTCTAACAACTGTCTTCTGTTGGATAATATGTGATATTTAGTTTAGTAGCCATTTGATTCTTTTCTTTATTTATAGTTAGCACAGAGCTTAAGAAATTTAAAAAGAAAGAGGCAAGTTCAGAAACCATGATTTTGAATTTTTATTATTTTCCAAGAATCATCGTAAAATACAAAAAGAATAATAAGTTTTCTTGATTCTTACAAGGCCGATATATGTATTTGTATTTGGCCAAAGCACTTAATCTGGCCCTCAGTTTCCTCATTAATAGATGAGGGAGTTAAAACAGTTAAACTTTAAGGTTGCTTTCAGCAGTAAAATTTTCTATTTTCATCAAAAGTGAAGTATATCTCTGAATATTTTCATCTGTCTTAATGGTTCTAACTTTGCTTTTGCTAAAATTAAAACCTTCATAATTCAAAATGCAAAATTAAACTATATGTCCTCCTCTTGCAGAAAGAAAGAAGCACCTTAACAGGACACAGGTTTTGAAATAGTGTTTTGAACATTTGTAAGATTTTTGTAAATGCTCTAAATGTTTTATTTTTGCATTGTTTTTACCTCGAAATTGTATAAACTTTTTTACAACTGAAATAAGCATTAGACAGCTAACTCAGGTTCCAGTACAACCTTAAAGATGCAGATAGGCATTATGAACACTGCTGCAGGTAACTTGTTTTAAATCTTTTAGGAATTTCATGGTTCCACTGCCTATTCAAATCTGGAATAAATATACAGAGCAATAATTGCAGAGAAGATATGTCAAACTAAGAGCTGCAATAACTGCAGGGGCACAGGTCTTTTTTTATACCACATAACCTTATGCCAGCTTAGGTTGACTGAGTAGCTATGTCCTCAAATTTCATGTATACCACCCCCAGCAAAGATGGATTTAATTGTGCAGAATTGATATATATATGTGTTCCAGTTACTAATTTAAAGTGTATAGAATATTTTAATATATAATTTTTGTAAAGAACTGGGATTTTTATACTACAGTATTTGTAATTAATGTGTCTCACTAATTAAGTTTCTCCTGAAGAAAATATGCAAACTGTTAGACACATAATGAGTAGTTTCCGAACTCTAAAGATAAAATAAATGCACTACTATGGTGTTGTTAGATTACCTTTTTTGTGGCTGTATGAATCCTTAATCTTTAAATGTGTACTTTACAAACAATGTTTACAAGGAGCTTCTCTGGTTTGTTATCCCAGCAACGCCCTTGGTGAGAGCTTCATTCTGCATTTGTTTAACTCATATGCTTTGCTTTTGGCATATGCTTGCTTTTTGCACTAGTAGAATTTTAACTTACCTCATTATTATGTTTGTAATCATTTGTATAGCTTCCATAATGTGTCTGATATAGGCTAAGCAAATACTTAACCAAAGTTAAAATTAAAATAAATGGTAAGCAATTTTGCACATATTAAATGCTAGGGTTTGTTGTGTATATGTGTGTGCTTAGTTATAAAAAGAATAAGAATGGAAAGTTATAGCTAGTATATGTTTCAAGCCCAATTACTTTAATAATCTATTTGCTTAATTTAGAAAAAGTCTGGCTTTCAACCCCTTATTCTCTGCGTTAATTAACAATTTGCATCTTGAAGCACTTCTCTTAATGACAAGGAATAAGTTGATATTAAGCAAAGGATGTAATATTTGTTTGAATGTGCACATTTATACCTATTTAGTATTTGATTTAGTTTACTTTGCTTAAACACTTCTACTGCTCTAGACCAGGAGGTGAACATGAACCTGTGGTTTTAACATATAACTTACTTTTTAGAAGGAAGGGCAGTTTTTCTATAAAAGGGATTTGATAAAATAATAAACTTTTTTATTTTGGGAATTAGCCCAGATTCTGTTATTTGTTTGGCCTTTGTACCTTAAGCACCAGTCATGTTTATGATAAGAGGTTGGTGATTGAAAGATGCCATTAAGAAATCTCTGTGGCTTTGACATTAATAGTTAATAAGAGATCTTAGAGCTGTGTGTTCATGAATAGAATAGATTATAGATTGGGGTAAATAACAAGCAAAGTGCATTTAGCTTCTTATGATTTGCACATTTTCTAAGCGAAGATCCCTTTCTGTGGCAATGGGCTATATCACGCAGATATTTTCCATAGGAGGGTTTACACTGAGTTAAATTACGTTCTTTACTTTTCCCAGTTGGATAAGCAATTCAGATGTAACAAGCCTTTGTGCCACAGTCTTCTTCCTGTGCTCTGCTACTTTGGTTCACATAAGTAGTAAAAATATTTTTGATGTTGCATGCTCCTACAATTATGTTTTCGAAAATATTATATTGGCTTCATTTTAGTTTAGTAAACTGTTTTGGCAATTTAACTAGAAATAGGGTATAAATAAACTCTGTTTTATCTGCATTTTAAAAAAATTGAAGTAATACGATCGCATATATGAGGCACCCCTGCCCAAATTCCAATTATATAATCATCTATAGGAAGGTGAAACTGTTGAACCATTATTTCAAAGACCTGTAGACTAGCAAAAAATTCATTCTGATTAGACATATGGTCTACTATATTAAATATACTTTTATTTTAAAAAATTATAGCACTTGTAACAAAAATCATTTGTAACATTGGATATGAAGAGATTATTAGTATTTAAAATTATTATAGTCATCTGATCATAAATGTAGTAAATGGCAAAATAGACTTGGTCTTTGACAATTTAAGGTGTAAATGACTGT
Organism: Galeopterus variegatus; assembly: GCF_000696425.1. Taxonomy (NCBI): domain Eukaryota; kingdom Metazoa; phylum Chordata; class Mammalia; order Dermoptera; family Cynocephalidae; genus Galeopterus; species Galeopterus variegatus. Next base: position 205,319 of record NW_007726699.1, on the reverse strand, counting down.
TGTGTTTTCCAAGACTGATTTTAGGCAGTTTTATGTATCATGTACCAATGATATGTAAAATAAAGCACCTTTTCTGCTACAAATAATTACAGGTGTTATTTATTTTGAACTACTGGGAAGAAAAATTAGTGATGGCAGAGTAAACGTGTAGAAATGTTGGTTTTATATCATTCATTTAAAATAATATAGGCAGTCTCTAAATTAAGAATGGATTGTATTTAAAAACATGTTTTAAAGTAAGTGGATTGTGGTTGGGAGTCATTTTCTCTTAGAAATGTAAAACTGTCTAACCCTCATTGTAGCTGAACCAATATGCTTAAAAGTAAAAAGGCAGATGGCTCCAAGAAATAATCTAAACTTGTCATCTTTTTTTCATCTTCCACTTACTCTTAATTTTTTCCTTTTATACTTTTCATCCTTTTTTAATCCACAGCAGCCAGGCTTCTGACCTGCTGCTGCATTGAGATGGCTCTAGCAAAGGTCAGGGATAACCTCCCATTTCCCAAAATCAGTGAACTCTTTCATCATACTTAATCTTTTTTTTTTTTTCCTTTTTGTCTTTTTTCGTGACCGGTAACGGGATCGCAACCCTCAGTGTCGCGCCCGCACCGCGCTCAACCAGTGAGCGGACCGGTCTCTATATGGGATCCGAACCCTCGGCGGGAGCGCCACCGCGCTACCAAACGCAGCACTCTACCGAGTGCGCCACTGGGCCGGCCCCATCATCATATTCAATCTTGCCATTTGAAACTATTACTCACTCCCTTGGCACTTCCACATTTTTTTGTCTGTGTTACCCTGCTCTCTGTCTTCATGCACCTCCTCCTGTCTGCAGTCCCCTTTTCCACTCCCACCTGTCTCCATTCTTTTTTTTCAAGATTCAGATCAAACGTTGCCAACCTAATGAAGCCTTTTCTGACATAATCTACTTCCAGTTAGATTTGACTCCTTTTTGTGCCCCCACTGTTGTTTGTTAAATCTTCTGTCACTGCAGTCTAAAAACTTTGTGTCCTTACTTGTTAGCATTGCCTCTCTCCTTCTGCTAGATAGTAGGTCTTTGAGGCAGAGACTGGGTCTTTATATCCCTTCCATATTGGCCAGTTAGCTGGCACTTAAATATTTTAACAAGTGAGTAAAGAAAATTGTCACCTTTATACCTCTTCATATTCCCATTCCCCACTCTCAAATAGGGGTCAAAATGGGAGGGAGGCTTTGAAAGGGAAAGATTTTAGCAGATTGAATAAGCCTCTGGAGTATATACAAACTTTTTAGCTTTATTTTACCCTAGCCTGCTATTATTTAGGTTCCAAAGAAAAGTTCTGGGATAAATAAGGGATTTAATATAGGTGTATATAGATCTCAAGAGGAGTTCTTTGATCTGAAAAGATCTTAACAATGAGATTGATGAGCATTGCTCGATTATGATTTTTAACATTGGATGATCAAAATGAACAAAAATTTTGTCAAAAGTTAGTCTCTTATCTGACACTAGAAAAAACTACCTACCTATTTAAGCACAGGGAACTTGTGGAGGACACAGACACCAGAATGGGAACTGCATTAGGTTCTGTTACATATCAAGTCAGGTCACTGTTGTCACCTCTAAGCTCCTAGAACAAAAGATTTTTACACTCAGAAAAACAAGATGGCATTGGCATATCTCCCTTCCAAGTTTCCTGGTTATAGTTTTGTGAGTCCCTATACTTACATATTCCTGTAACTCCAGAAAAGGCTTATTTTGATCATGCTTGGAAAAACATGAACTACAACATTCTGGGAGAGAAACAATAAATTCTGTAGACTGAATGAGGAAAGAAAAGGCTATAAAATCTGAGGATACCAGCCTCCTTATTCAAAATATAGTTCCATGTCTTATTAGTACCAATGTGTTTCTGTCCTGTCCTCTGCAGAACTAAAATCAAGAAAATGCCCACTTGTAGGCCTATTAATCTCAGCAGGAGTCATCTGAAACTGAGCATTAGGTTCTTTTAATATATTTGGTGTTTTGGATAAACTGAACTGAGCAAGGGCCTGTTACTTAAAGGTCATTAAATTTGCAGTCTGGCTACCACTCCTGTCAGTACCTCAAATTCAAGTCTTGAGAATACAGGGCCTTTGGCCCTGGATAGAGAAGGCTAGGAAATCATAGGTATGAGGCTGAGAAGGCAGAGAGGGTACAGAAGTATTGTAAGAGAAGTATTCCATATTTACTTATTTTATTTTGCTGGTTCAACAAGGTCTTTGAAGAGTACCTGACGATGTCCACTAGTAAATCATGGTCGAACAAATGTTCAACTCTGACCAAGAGGATTATCCATTTCTCCTCCTATCTGAGGAGATACAGTGGAAGTTCTCTAAGAATTTAAGAAGGTTCCCTCTCAATTTCTCTTTTCATATTGAGGAAGGGGCAAGAAGCTACAGGCATGATACTTATCATCCAGTATAACAAAGCATAGCATGTAAGAGAGTGTCCGGGCAGAGTTCTGAAGATCCAACTGCTTGATCTAAAATCATCCTACCAGTTGCAGTATAGCACCCCTTGGTGGCACTGTCCATTTCATCTTAACTATAGCAATGCCCGGAACTTTCCGGAGAGTTGGCATCCCTGTGTTAGGCCCAGTTGGGGAGATTAGACCTTAAGAATATACTTTCTACTTCCCCATTCACTAGGCTGGCCATTTGCTGCTGGGCCTCGTCTACCCCTTACAACCAACTCCCTAACTTAGCCTGCTCTGTTTAGGTACAGAGGATAGATCAAATATTTCAAGATCTATTTAATTCTTTAGAATTTTTGAATGATATACCAAAACCTCTAATTAATTCCCTAAATCAGGAGAAATTGCACCTTAACTATGGTTTAAGTCTACAAAATGCCACTGACAATGATGACCTTGGCAAAGAAATAATTGCAAAATTGTTATAACATTTGTGTGACCAGCAAGGCTCCTGTTATTGATCAATACAGCCAATAGCTGCCATGTACCTCCGTATTTTTGGAATACTTAACACATAATGCATTATTATGAGAATGTGCCAAAGGGAATTTGTACTTTTGATAGTTAACAGAATTCAGTAAAGTGGTGCTATCTCTGTCAGTTTATTTTGGGATTTGCATCATCTATGATTTCATTATCTGCTTTATACAAATAATTATACCCAGTGAATAAGTAACCAATTAACTAGAGTCATGCCAGTGACTCCAGCCAACTTAGAAAAGTAATACTATAATATTGCCATCTTGTTGGATCTTGACCTTGTGAGAATCTGGTTAATTTCTGTAAGGAATAGTTCATACTCATTTGTTTTTTCATATTATCCTGTACTTTTTACCCATTACTACAATTGACAATTTGCATATCATAGCAGTGGCTGAAATCTTGGAAGATATTCATTCCCTCTTTGTTGATGAAAGTATGTATTGCATAACTTTATTTCTTTTTTCTTTTAAAATATTTGTTGTAAAATAATACATTAAAAAGCATATAAAATGTGTATGTATGGTTTAAAAAATAAAATCATTCATTTACTCAACCTTCAGCTTAAGAACTAGAACATTCTCAGCTGCCTAGAATCCCTCATTTGTCTTCCCTCCATACATCATACCACATGAGGTAAACATTCTTTCGGATATATTGTTAATTATTCTCATGTTTTTTGTGGGCTCTGCCATCTATATATGTATCCCTAATAATATGTTGTTTAGATTTACCTGTTTTTTAACTTTTATGTAAATGGAATCATGCTGTATGTATTCTTCTGTGACTTCTTTTTTTGACATTGTTTTTGAGATTCCCATCCATGTTTATGCATGTAACTATTTCGTGTTTGCACTGCTGTATAGTATTCCATTGTATGACTGTTTCACAGTTTATTTATCCATTTTTCTATTTACAGAGATTTTGATTGTTTTCAGTTTTTTGCTATTACAAACAATGCTGCTAAGAACATTCTGCCCAATTACAATGTAAGCTCTGCGCAGGCAAGGGTTTTGTCTGTTTTGTTCTCTGCTGTATTCGTAACGTCTAGAACAATGCCTGGCAGAGGGTAGATGCTCAATAAATATTTGATGAATGAATGACTTCATGTACCTGCCTCCTGGTGCACTTGTGCAACAGTTGCTCTAGGACAGTTGTTTTCAAAATGTGGTCCAGGGACCCCTGAGACCCTTTCAAGGGGTCTGTGAGAACAAAACTATTTTCATAATAATACTAAGACATTATTTGTCCTTTTCACTCTCACAGGTTTAAGTATTTTTCCAGATGTAAGATGACATCATTGCTCTGACAGCTAATCGAGTATATACTTGTGCTTATTTGTGTTTTAAAAATGTCTCCATTTTAATTTCTATTAAGGTAAATATTGGTAGATACAACCCATATGAACAGCTGTTCTTTGAGGTCCTCAGTAATTTTTAAGGATGTAAATAGGTTCTGAGACCAAAAATTTGAGAACCGCTGCTCTAAGGAGTGAGCTTTACTTGGTAATGCTGAATTGTTTTTAAGCATTTGTACCAATTTACACTCCTACTGGTAGTTGAGAGTTCTCATGGCTCCAAATCTGAGCAAACACCCAGTCTTGACTGTTAATATTTGCTGATTGACATAAAATATATGGTACCTTACTGTGGGTTTAACTTGCATTTCTCCAATTACTAATGAAAATTGAGTGTTTTTTCATATATGGTCCCTCATGTTTCCTCTTCTGTGAAATACCTATTCATGTCTTTTGCCCATTTTTCTATTAGATTATGTATCTTTTTTTCATTGATTCATGATTTCTTTATATATTCTTGATACCAATCCTTTGTCAGTGACATGTGTTGCATATACCTTCTCTCAGTTTGTGTATTGCTTTCTGTAATTGTATTGAATCTATTGATCAACTTGGAGAAAACTGATATCTTTTCAATAATGAGTATTCCCAGCCAAAAACATTGTGTATCTCTTTTTCCATTTATTACGTCTTCTTTAATGTCTCTCAATAAACTTTAATAACTTTCTCCACAAAGGCCTTTATGTCTCATATTAGATTTCTTCATAGGAGTTATATATTTTTTAATGCTATGATAAATTGAATTTTTTAAACTATACTTTATTCTGATTGTTGTTGATTATAGACATTATTGCTATGTATTGACTTTAGATCCAGCAACTATGCTAAACTTTTATTAATTCTAATAATGTATCTAGATGTCCCTTTGACTTTTTTTATCATATCTGCAAATAATGGCAGTTTTCTTCCTTCGTGATTCTTATATCTTTTTAAAAATTTCTTATATTTCTGCATTGGCTGGGATCTGTAGTACAATGTTGAAAAGAACTGATAGTGAACATCCTTGCCTTTACCCCAATTTAAAGGAAATGCTTTTAACATTTCACTGTTCAGTATTTTTTTCATAAACGGCCTTTATCAGGTTAAGGAAGTTCTCTTCTGTTTCTCGTTTGCTAATATTTTATTATGAATGAATGTTGAATTTTATTGAATGTTTTTTCTGCATCTATTTGAATGATTTTCTCTTTTAATCTGTTAATGTGTGAGTTATGGTAGTTGACTTTTTAATATCAAACCAACCTTTAATTCCTAGAAAAACCCAAGTTGGTCATGGTGTGTGTGCACGTATATGTTTTAATACATTTCTGGACTCAATTTGCCAATATTTTGTTTACAAGTTTTACTCCTATGTTCATGAGTGAAATCAGTCTGTAATACTCATCTCACTTCCTGTCATGGTCTGGTTTTGGTAGCAAGGTTATATTAGCCTCATGAAATGAGTTTTTCAGTTTTCTGGAAGAGTTTAATATTGGAACTAGTCTTTAAAGCCTTTTGGTCATTAAGGGAAGAATTTTTTAAATGTTAAGGGTTACAGGATCATTAGGAATTTACATTGAGTCAGTTTTGCTAAATTTAGTAATTTTTTTAGGGATTTGTCCACTTCATCTTAGTTTAATTTTTTTTATATGAAGTTATCCATATTATCCTTGTATTGTTTTACTCTCCACATCATCCATGATTATGACCCACTTTTTTTTTTTCCTTTTTGTCTTTTTTCGTGACCGGTAATGGGATCGCAACCCTCAGTGTCACGCCCGTACCGCAACCGGCAACAGGATCGCAACCCTCGGTGTCGCGCCTGCACCTCGCTCAACCAGTGAGCAGACCGGTCTCTATATGGGATCCGAACCCTCAGCGGGAGCGCTGCTGCACTCCCAAGCACCGCACTCTACCGAGTGCGTCACCGGGCCGGCCCATGACCCCTTTTCACTCCTGTTTGTGTCTTCTCAGTTTTTCTTGATTAATCCTTCCAGTGGTTTGAATGTTTAACCCATTAGTTATTTTTAAAGTTTATTTCCAAACATCAGAAGTGGGTTATAGGTTGTCTTAATCTATATTTCTAATATCATTTTGCCAGAGAATGTGATCTGTAAGATTTCAGCTTTCCGAAATCTGAGACTAGCTTTATGTCCTGTCATGTGGTCAGTTTCATACATGTTCCATGTGTACTAGAAAAGAATGTGTATTCCCCAGTAGTTGAGTATAATGTTCTGTCTCCAATAGTTGAACTTGTTAGCTGTGCTGTACAGATCTTCTCTTTACTGATTTATCTTGTACTTTTTTATTTACTGAAGTCTTTTTTTTTTTTTGTCTTTTGTCTTTTTCCGTGTCCGGCAACGGATCGCAACCCTCAGTGTTGCCCCCGTACTGGACCGGGGACCGGCAACGGGATCGCAACCCTCGGTGTTGCTCCCGCGCCTCGCTCAGCCAGTGAGCGGGAACCGGTCTGCATGTGGGATCCGAACCCTCGGGCGGGAGCGCCGCCGCGCTTCCCAAGCAGCGCACTATCCAGTGCGCCACCGGGCCGGCCCTATTTACTGAAGTCTTAAGATCTCATTATAATAATGGATTTCTCGACAGCAATTGGCAATTCTAGGTGGAGGTCACAGAGATGTTATCTTAAGCTTTGTTCTTTGATGTATTTTAAGTTTAATTTATAAGACACATTTAATACATTCAGAGGGTTTCCTTTGGGTGCACATTATGAATTTTTGAAAGTAAAAATTTAGGATAAAAAACTCTAGGGATATTTTTCCTTATCAGTTTCACTTCGTACAAAGGACTAATTATTTAGTCCTTTGCTGAAAAAGAATGCACAGATGGAGAAGTATCCTTTTGATGTATGAAGTACAAAAGTTAATTTTGTAACTGAATTTACCTTGTTTTGTATTTTAGGCTAGAATTTGAATCCAGATCCCTGCAGGAAAATACCTGATAAACTCAGTGTTCCACAGGGTCTTTTGTACTCTCATGAGTTAAAATAAAATGTATTTTTTAAAAATCTAAAAAAAAAATAAATAAATAATAGTAATAATAATGGATTTCTCAATTCTCTTGAAGTGTATTTGCTTTCTTTTTCTTTTGGCTTTATTTAGAATTGTTCTGTCTTGCCTGGTGAATTGAACCTTTTATGATCATGTAGTGACTTTATGTCTGTGAATGCTTGTGCCTTTGTCTTTTTTGTTGTTGTTACTTACTACACCAGTATTTTGGTTAGTTTTTGGTATTATCTTTACATCTTTCTTTGGCCTTATATTTTGAGTTTGCAGGAGATACACCTAAAAGATAAAGCCAAAGATAATCTGTCTTTTTAACTATTTGATTTATTTATATAAATATAAATAGAAAGTTTAGTCTATTTATATTTATTGCGATTATAAATACAGTTAGATATATTTCTAGATCTTCATCATAAATTATGTCCTTTTTTTTTTGCTTTTTGTCTTTTTTCGTGTCCGGCAACGGATCGCAACCCTCAGTGTCGCGCCCGTACTGGACCGGGACCGGCAACGGGATTGCAAACCTCGGTGCTGTGCCTGCACCTCGCTCAGCCAGTGAGCGGGAACCGGTCTGTATGTGGGATCCGAACCCTCGGCGGGAGCGCCGCCACGCTCTCAAGCAGCGCACTGTAGCAGTGCGCCACCGGGCCGGCCCCATAAATTATGTCCTTTTAAAAAAAATTTATTCTCCACTTCTTGCCTTGTCCTTTTTCTTTCTTTTTCCCTTCTCTATTTGTTCGGTTTTGATTTTCAATTCTTATCTGTTTTTTTTCTTACAAGTTCTGTTTGGTTTACAAGTCACCTTGTTTGTCTTCATGTAATCTTTTCCATGATTCTGTTTCTTAAAACATCATTAATTTTTCATGTGTTAATAACAATATCGAGCCTTTGTGGATGATTCTGTCATCTGTTGTATATTTTGTTTTTCACTCATGGTGATAATCTCCCTTGGGTTTGTGATATCTTATTTTCCTTGGCAAATAAGAATGATTTGAAGCATGGATTGAAATTGAGATCCTTGAGAGAGAGAACTTGTTTGCCCTGCCAGATACTCAGGGGCATCCAACCTGAGGCCACTTTAAATTATCAGCTTGATGGTTCTGTGATTTCAGATAACAAACCTTGAGAAATGGCCTGTGGTTATGATTTGAGAGTGTTGGCGATTTATCTCCCTCCACCCAAAGTTGGGACAGACAAGCTTCCTTGATGCCCACTTCTCTACAGTGGCCCAATTAAGACTCCAGCCTAGGTTAAGACCCTAGGCTTCATGTCCAGGCCCCCGCTACTGCTAGTTCAAGGTCTCCAGAGTTCAGAATTCTGACAGCAAAAGCAGGCTTTGGTGCTGGCTTACCTCACAGCTTTCCTATTTTTACTTCATTTTCGGAGTCCTGCAAATTCCTTGCCTTAACATCAACTCAGTGATACATTTAAATTGATATCTTATACTATTTAATTTTCTATTATTTTACATATTTCTTATATGTTATTCAGCATCTGAGGTTTTTTACCTGGGAGTTATTAGAGTACTAGGCTGTTTTACTCTTTGAAGTGAAGCCTAGATTAAAATTTTAGTTTGCCCCTGATATGGATAGGAAACACAGTACTTTGCAGTATACATAGAATTATAGGATGCCTAGTTCTCTTTTTGTACTGTCCTGCAAGATAGCGCTTTTATGGTGTGAGGACTGCTTCCAAGGTTGGAAATGTACAGAAAGAAATCATGTTTTAAAGAAATACTCTTCCTCCAAAGTAATGAATAGCTCTGCCGTTTCCTTAAGTAGCCTAAATATGTCTCCTTTGTGTTCTTTGAATAGTGATTGCTTTGGTCTGAAAAAAGGATTTGGATTTGGTTTGTTAAACCTAGGATTGGGGATTATATATGCATGAATGAGACTCCTGCTTCCTTGGCATACCTGTCCTGGCTGAAAGGCACTTTGTTACAACTAGTCTTTGCCCAGCAACTTGTTTTCAACCAATTTTCCAGTGTTCAAAGTTCAAAAGTATCTTTCATTCACATGTACTCTGAAATTGAGCTCTGGAAAATAGGTGCAAAAGTAAGACACAAACCTGTTACTGTTTGCTCTTAAAGGACAATCAAAGAAAACCTAAGTTCTACCTTTAAAAGGCAAAAAGTTTATGAGTGTAAGAATTTTTGTAACTTTAGTGTATTCTTGTGGAAGATGGAAGAATTACTTGTTAATGTGTAATTTGCATCCCTAAAACTAGTGTATGGCCATTAAGTTTCTACAGACAGTGCAGCACATATTTTACTGATTTTATCCTTTGGCACAATTGTTCGCATTAACTTTGGCAAAGGAATTGTCATAACACATTGTCTTGCACAGGTATCTATTTAATATGCAGTACAAAAGGAAACAGTCTCTGGAGTAAGGTCAGGGAAAGCTGTAACTGTACTACTAGGCAAGCTTTGTCTTTAAAAGCAATAGCTGGAGGGCTGGCCCGTGGCTCACTCGGGAGAGTGCGGTGCTGATGACACCAAGGCCCCAGGTTCGGATCCTATATAGGGATGGCTGGTTTGCTCACTGGCTGAGCGTGGTGCTGACAACACCAGGCCAAGGGTTAAGATCCCCTTACAGGTCATCTTTTAAAAAACAAACAAACAAAAAAGCAATAGCCGGAGGCCAGAGAAATGAATCCATCCCAGTGCCATCTGTGGACAACATTTGAAGGGATTCTGCCTTATGGTTTAACAAATCCTTAAAATCAGGTACAAAAGAGGAACATAGTCTTGAAAGAAATAGCTAAGGGGGCTGGCCGGTTAGTTCAGTTGGTTAGAGCGTGGTGCTGATAACACCAAGGTCTAGAATTTGATTCCTGTACCAGCCAGCTACACACACACACACACACACACACACACACACACAAAGAAATACCTAAAGGGCTATAGCAGCCACCATGTAGGCTATGTTACACAACTGCTCAGTTTTGGGTGGTGGTATTTTCTATATTTGGTGTTTAGTACAAAGTTTTTACAAATGTTTGAAAAGCTTTCCTTATGAAGTTTAAGCTGAGACCTAAAGGATAAGTGGGACTTAGGCAGATAGAAGTATATGTGTCTAAGGCCATCGCAGGAGGATTTGGGGGGTCAGGGGTGGGGGGAAATAACTTGGCACAAGGAGCTATGAGATCAGTGTGGCTGGAGAACAGCAAGCAAGAGGGAGCTAAACTTGGCGATGTAATCAAAGGTAACATCTCCAGCTCTAAAAGATATGCTAAATTAAAACTGAATATTTTTCAGACTGTATAGGACAGTTCTTTGAAAAACAGTTAGTGTTGTTCCATTTTTTATGCATGAGCACACCATATATATGACAATATAAGTTTAAGGTCAAAATATACAAATTATTAACTTACATAAATTAATATGTTGCCTAATTCAGGGAGACCAAAAATATACATTTAAAATAGACTAGTTTTTGGTATGGACCTTACCTAATATCACTTATTTGAGTGACTCAAAGTATATTTTATCACATAAAACAGCAGGTATCATCTTATTTTGGATTGTTGAGACAACAACTCTCCCTAAGAGAAATTTTTTTTTAAAAAAAATCTTACATTGCAAGATTTCATTCTTTGCAAATGGTAGAAACTATTTATTTTCATTTTTCATGCCTAATTGCTGCTGCTGTAGAAATCCTTTCAGTTGGGCCCTCATAACTATGTTCACTTAAAATGATTAAAGGTAACTTGTATTCCTTTAACCCACTAAGGCAATCCAGAAAACAGGCAATAAGGCATGTTTTTGAAGAAAGGAAGACACTGCATAGATATTACACTGTAGGAGGAAAAGAAATACAAATAGTTTTAAACACCATCATATCAAAATATATGACATAGGAAGGAAGGTAGGATTTTCAAAATCTTTTCTGAACTGAAGCATAACCTCTCTGTTATGAGGTAGGGAGGGTAAACAGAAGCTAATAAATTCCTTGCTTCTACCTACGGCTTAGTCACTGAAATCCATTTCTCTCTTAGATACTTGTAAAGGCAGTATTTACACAATTATAAAAAACATTTGTAGGTTAACATAGGAACTTACATACTTAAGAAGTTCCAGGGGAGAAAACATGGCATTAAATTAAATGTAACATAGGCCAAGTAAGATGCCAACACTGAGTCTCACACACATTGAATGTCAATTTTCTTTCCCATAAGAGTATGAAGGCCGTATAACCCAAAATTGGTCTGATTTTTACCTAGTCTGAAGTTTTAGTTAGTATTACTAGCAAATTATTAAGTTTAGAAATTTGTTTTGGAATATACTGATTTAAATTTTTAAATTGTTGAAATCCTTTTTTAACCTTGATTCTTTACTCAAACATAATCTTTAAATTAATTTTAGAGAAAGAATCTGATACCACAAACCAAGGTTTTTATCAGGTATATAGAGACATACTGCCAGGATCAAATGGAAGATATTTCAAAAATCCACCCACATGTAAGTATCAAAAGCCTTAGAATTTTGTATTTCTCGTAACCCAGCAATTCTACTTCTAAGATTTTATTTTAAGAAAACAGCCATGGATGTACACAAGATTCAGTGAAGTGTTGTTTATAACTGTGAAAAGATGTAAATAGTCAAAATATCCAATAGGGAATTAAATAAATTATGGTTCAGTCATACAGCAGAATAATAAACCAATAAAAATGATACAGAAGACTATGCATGACCTAGGAAAGATGTTCACAATATATTGTTAAGTGAAAAAAGCAGGTTACAAAACAGTATGTACAATATGAGCCCATTTTTATAAAAATATACATATCTGGCAAAGTAAAAGGACAAATGATATTTATCAAAATATTAACATTAGTTATTTCAACATAGTAGAATGATAGTTGTTTTTGCTTAACCCCCCTTCCCCTTTTTCCTATTTTAATTTTCAATAATGAAGGTTATTTGTTAAATGGGGTATGGGGGTGAGGGAATTATTGACTTCAGATTAGTCCAAATGTGTCCCCAAAGGCTCTTTCTGGCAACATAAATGCTTCTGTTCAGCCTGTTATCTGGGAACTTGCTTCTACCTTATAAATTTGAGTGTCCTTCAAAGATGATGTTCACTCAAACTTCCCTTTAGGCAAAACTATACAATAGCAATTTTTGATATTAAAAAAATTTTTTAAGCGCTCAAGTTAATTATCACCAAAAAGAATAGATGAGAAAATACAAATCCTCACTTTAAAAAAGGAACAACCCGAGTACATACCACTAAATTATACAGTTACATTATCTAAGTTTAGTTTATTGCAAAGATCAAGACAGCACGCTAGAAGTTGGCAACTTCTATTTAAGACCATTCACAGCACTCACTCTATTCTCTATTTCATTCACTCACCCGTGAAAAAGGTCTGTACACACAATGATGTCCAACATTTCTTGGTTCTCATAGTATAACAGGAAACTTGGCATTTCAATTAAAAAGGTAAAATGAGGACATTTGCCATTAGACTATAAAATTTCTCTTCCGGAAGAGGATACTATAGTGCTTGAAGATATGCTTTGAAAAAATCATATACCAAATGAAAGGGGCACCATTTCAAGAGCACTAGGACTACATTAAACTTAAATGAATTCCAACACTCCTAATAATGTAAAAGCTCCAATAACTAAAATTACGTTAACAGGCACAATGAACAGTGTAAACACTGTTAATGGGCACCAAGTTTAATAGGGCAGATAATATGTGCTTCTGCATTCACAATTATTCATTTACATTTTTTTAAAAAATGGTGCTGCTTAAGCTGTGAATATTTTACCAAAAAAATTAATTTTAATAAATACGGCAAATGCTAAAAATCTAGCTAGGTTATCATGCAAGATTATATAACCAAGACAAACTTAAATTTATAATAAAGGCAACTTGCATTCAAAATGAACTCTACCCTTATATTTTATTAAAAGGGCAAACATCATGAATTAACCCAGCTGCTTACTTGAATTACAAAAGTAACATGATTCAATATGAAAATAAGAAACTGTCTACAAATCTCTGACAGTAATAAATTGCAATATACAATGCATACAGGAGTCATACAGAGCAACAAACTCTTGTACAAAACAAAAATATTTTAATACCTTTAAAATCGAAAATTTTCTTTAAAATCATTCATGAAAAAGATTCTCAAGTCAGAATTAACACCTCAATTAGTCAAGCATCAGGAAGCTACATTACAGTTATTTAATATACAAAGAGACATCTTTTCACCATTCATTTCCTTCTAATGTCTCTGTTCCATAATCATACAGACTCTCGCTTCTGTACATTCCCCATTCCATCATTCTTCAGATCATGAAAACTGAATTTGCTGAACACCAGAAATCTAAGATTAGAAATTTAAATGGAATGGAATTAAAGAAAAAATAATTTTAAACTAACATATGCATATTGTAAATATTCAGTGACAAAAAACAATAGACAATGAAAAATAAGTCTACTTCCCACCCCAGATTCTACTCTGTCTACCCAATGGAACTACATTAATTATTTCTTGTGTATCTTTCTAGAAGTCTATGCAAAAATAAACACATGTATATATTTTTAACCATTAAGAGAACACTATACAGTTATATATATTTTGAAAAAACAGAATTTTTAATAATCTTTATTTGATCAGGTCCTTAATAATAATAATATATTGAAATTAACTACCTGTGATAAAAATTAATGGATATAATCAATTTTTAAAATAGTTTAAAAGACAAAGGAGATACTGTACCTGTTGATACGATGTTGTGTAAACCATAACATTTTGTTGTTGACCATCTGCAGTTATTAAGCCAGCTGGTAACTGGTTAGCTATAAGACAAATAAAAAAAAAAAGAGGGAAAAGAATTGCATCTACTTATCTACTTTCTTGGCCTGAACTTCAAGGTTGTGCCATTAATGTCTCATTACAATTTGGCCACTTATCAATGCTGTAATCTTGGGCAAAATCATAAGCCTCCTAATTTTCCATTACAAAAAAAGTTGCCTAAAAAAGTATGTTTTTTCTACTGCATTTTTCAATTTTCTGAATCTTCATATCTCTGAAGTATACTTTAGTTAATTGCCCAAGTGTACAAATCTCAAGAAAGACTGGATGCAGTTTCTGGTTCATGGTTAGACCTACACCACACCTTGAGGCTTGGCTGGGAGCAACACTTACATAACTAAATCAGCATATATTTTACGTAAGAAATTTATATAAAATATATACACATATTTTATATGAGAAATATATGTAGCATAGACCTCTTATTTCACCAACATAACAATATGATAATCAATTTTTACAAAAGGAAACTTGAGTTCAAATTTATTTAAATCACAAGATTTTATATTACAAACTACAGTTCTCAATATTCCTATCTCACATGAATCTTCACCACAAACTAGGAACTATGGAAATGAGTCAGAACTATCTGTGAAAGGTTATAATATCTGCAGAATTAAAATTTTTTACACTTATCACTCACTTCAAATATAAAGGGATGAACTAATAAGAACTATTCAAAATAGTGCTGTCAAAATACTCAGTGCTGATATTCCAAAAACACTACTACAGGCATTTAGCATGAATCACTGCTAACAATCTACATAATTTGTATCATAACACTGCTTACTAAATGCCTCCTCCGTAAGCTCTTCACTTAGTCCATCTGTAGCTGTGACTGCTCCACCAATTCCTTTCTCTCCTTTCATAGCCTGGGGAAGGAAAACCAAAAAAACAAAACAAAATGAAAAAGGAGTCACTGGTATTCAAATGAAATTGTTTTCCAAATAAGAATGCTTACTTATTGCCTAAAATTTGGAGCTTCTATTATTATAAACACTAAACAGAGTATTTATTAACACTTAATTACATAGGAAGAGGCCCAACTTTTTATTTAAGCTACAAGACAGTGTTAGTAATGACCTAGAAAACTTAAAGTATATATGGATAAAAATAAATCATTCTAATTCCACCCCATATCAAAAGGATAAAAGAACTCTACTTACGGATGAAGTCTGCAAAATACCATAAATATTCAGCTTATAAATCTACAAATGATCCAAGTGATTATCACTTAATATATAGCTCTCAGCCAACTGAGCAGTACTCAGTTATAGCAGTAACTTTATATTTAAAAATTCCTAAATAAATATTATAGTTTGCACCAAAGACCACTAAGGTTCCATCCACTCTAAGGTTCTATGATACTGAAGATTTGAAAAAGTATTATGAAGAATTTATACATTCTCTTCCCACTTTAATCATTCCATGCAGACATTACTAATTTAATGGCATTCTAACATTAAAGGTATTAAGGATGTATCTTGAAAGCAATGTGAATCTGACACCCAAATTGGAGTGTGAAAATAAAGATGCTGACCTCAACTCATTTTCACAAAATTCATACCCATGGCGAAGATAAGCTTAATAGGAAGCACAGAAGAATTCAATCAGTAATAACAAAGAGCATGGGTATAACTTCCTCCATTTGTTATCTCAAAGGCCCCAAGCTTAGAGATATCTTTTTAAAATTAACAACAGCAAGCAGTAACATTTCATTGAACATTATTTACTTAGTCCTCTCAATAATTTTGTAACATAAGTCCTAGTAGCCTCACTTTACAGATGAGGAAACCAAGGCCTAAAGAACCTAAAATAACCTGCCCAGCATCATTGAGTTCACAAGTAGTAGAGCTAGGTTTCTGCGTCCAGGTGGTCCGAATCAGAACCTGTGCTCTTAATCATTACATAACTATGCAGTAGTTACTTATAAACAAAGGGGGGAAAAGGACTTACTACTCAAGTACTGTAATATAAGTGGCTAAATACTTCGCCTAAGAAAGGTTATATAATTCGTTACAAAATGAATATTTTTAAACGTATTTTTTTAAACAAATTTTTTAAGAAAACATTTTGAAAGTTAAAGTGAATAGTGTATCTTATTTTCTTAAAAGCATAATGGGAGACGTTTTACTTACTTCTCTGAATTTCTGAAGGTATAATTTCAGAGGTTCCACATAACTGTCAAAGCCTAGGGTAGACATAGCAAAGAGAATATCCTCTCCATTGATTGTCTTCCGTTTCTCCTGATGGCATCTTTCACTTGCTTCAGATGTTATAAAGCTGATAAACTCACTTACACATTCCTGAACACATTCTTTGGCATCTTTTGCAATCTGGAGAGAAAAATCCTAGGTAGATTTGCAGGGAATATAAGAATCACCTTCCTAACAATCTGCAAAAATGAAAGGCTATTCAGAAAAACACATCTTTAGTTTATGACTGTTAACCTTTAATCTCTGAAATATAAAGGCACTTGAAAAAGATAGGGAAAAACAGAATTAAAAGATAAAAATCTTCCCATGAACTTTCTGAAGACTGAGTATATGCTAATAACATCAATACAATGTGTGGTATCAAAATTCCAACCCTCCAAACTCGAATACAAGTGAGAAAAGCCTTGACAACTATTCACAGAAAACGGGTAGAATCTGGATATAAAAGAGCAAACACCACTGGATGTCCCTACCACCCCATATAAGATGAAAACTCTTACTAACCAAGTACCCCAGGAAAATCAATTCTGTCATATATATACTAAGTATACCGTGGGCTACAGACTTAGGTACCACTTCTCTACCCTAACATTTCCATGAATAAGGAAATAAAATACACCCAAAAATAAAAAACAAAACAAAAACTTGAAAACTGAATTCACGTTGTCTTAAACAAGAGTGAAATAATGAAAAACGGTAACTTTTTTACTTTTTTGCTACTGAGGATACAAAATGTCCAGTACAGATTTTGAGTTTACTAAAAAGACTGACTATTGTAAGACTTGAGCATAAAAAAAAGAAAAAAAAAAAAAAGCCTGCCTAAAGAATCACATGCCTGCCACCTCATTATAAAAACAATTCTTCCCTAATCAAGGGTTAAGATCCCCTTACCAGTCATCTTTAAAAAAAAAAAAAAAAAGGGTCTGAGGTCTGAAAGTGAGATTCTAATGGATTAATCATGCAAATCCAGAGCCACTTATAACAGGAACAACACTTAAAATCCTTGCTGAACATACTTTCACCTCCGTGGCTACTTTACATGCTGGAGAAAGTAAACAAGAGTTGCATAAATGCAGCCAAGCAAGATAGTATAATGTGAGCCATGTACATAATTTTAGATATTCGAGGCACTGTGTTAAAAAAAAAAAAGTGACATTCATTTTAATATTTTATTATACCCATGTATCCAAATTATTATCATTTAAGCAGAATCAATTTTAAAATGAGATAGTTTCATTCTTCATACTAAGTCTTCAAAATCTGGTGTTTTATATTTACAGCACATTTCAATTCAGACTAGCCACATTTCAAGTGCTCAGTGGCCACATGTGGCTAGAGGCTATGGTAGTCCTGGACACTGCAGACCTAGCCTATGTAAGCAATAATCAGCAGTTGCACTGTTTCCTCCTAAAAAGGTAAGGAGGACTTTTAAAATTGGAACTTCTAGGCTTAGTGGTGTATTTTAATAGTATTTTTATTTGTCAGGTTTATTACTTTCTTAAGTACTTTTATAAGCTACAATAAAATGATAGAAAAGGTTACTATGCAGTACAAAACAACATAAAAAATGTGAACTTTAATTTAAACCAAGTGATGAGTAGTGACAAGTTTTTAAAAGTTGTTCTAAAAAGGCAACATGATGGGCCGGCCCAGTGGCTCACTCGGGAGAGTGCGGTGCTGATAAAAAGGCAACATGACTTAAAAATCATACTAGTTGAAATGTATGGTAATATCTATAATTACATAAAAATAGTTGTTTCCAAATATCAGGATTTAAAAAAAAATTCTTACTATACCTACATCTGTCCAATATGACCTAACCTTGCTGTAACATTATAGAAGTTACAATTTCACATGCCCAAACCTGATAGTTCTGACAATGTATCTTAAAATAGGTAAAATATTCTTGATTATTCTTAAAAATAGTCTTGATTCTATTTTATCTTTCAATAAGTGGTGAAGAGGAGAGCATTTGGGGACATGGCAGAAATGAACATGGAACAATATATAGTAACCGAGTAGGTAGAAATGAAAGAAATATTGATTTGCTGAAACCAATAGCTAACTGTATTCATGAACTATGTATTCACACAGTTCTACGTTTTCCCCCAAAAAACCTAGTTCAATTTCTCCTCTATGTTACCTTTCCCGTTTGAGGTATGGCATTTTTCATTATCCTAGCCACATTGGCAATTGGAAGATATATATCTTGTTCTCTGAAACTTTCTTTTGAACCATTTGTGTCTTCATGATCATTCATGCTGTCTTCAGTATCTAAAGAAATAGAAACAATTTATGTGTAAAGCTTCTCATAATTTTTACTTCAAGATAGAAAGACTACCTGAAACAATCCAGAATAAGAACCATTTTGGTTCATTTCCTAATCCTTTTTAGGGATTAGGATAGCAGTTATTTTCACAATTTTCACAGCGCCAGAAATGAACTTACTCAACTTAAAAACCATCGCCTAGAACTATTTTATGCTCAGCTATGCCTACTGAAATCCTACCTACCACTCACGAAAAAGTTCAAATAACAAATCCATAGCAGCTTCAAAAGTGATCTTTCTTTTCATAAAATACCACAAGTGCTTCTCTGTACCTTTTATCTGACATATTTTATAATTCTTTTTATTTATCGTTTCCCCTATTAGATTTTTGCTACTTGAAGCCAGGGATCAGATTTGTGTTTCCTAGGACTTCATATAGCTCCTTCCAGAGAACAGGTGCTCATAATATTTACTGCATGACTTAGCTATAAAACTTACAGACTATAACCTGTGGCTCTTTGAATACTGCTAGATTAGGAGGTTATCCAAAACCAAATTTATATAAAACGTGCTATATAAAGTTGCCATATAAAGTTATATATATAAACTTGCTATATAAAGTTTATAAAATTCTATACAGAATGGAAAAACTAGACCTGAAATTACTGACCTGACTGGATTACTAATGTAGTAACTAATTTTTGAACAAAGCTATAGCAGTGATCCAACTATTCTTACAAAAAATGAATTTGAAAAAATTATATAGATTTAGACATAACTAAAGCTTTCACATTACTAATAACATCCTATTATGAGTAAAGGCAGTATCTTGTAAGTAAACTTCCCAGTCCTTATATGTACTCAATAAGCGAGGCACTCAAGCTGATTCAATTTACATTTTGATGTGTTTAAAATGATGTTATCAAAATTAATTTATTTGAATATCTGTTTTAGGATGAAATAACTAATATCTCCCCACCCCCGCCCCCAATTGCCTTCTAAAAATAAAGTCAGCCCTCCGTGTCCAACCATATCTGTGGATTCAGAACTGCAGACTGAAAATATTTGGAGCAAAAATTGTGTCTCTACTGAACATGTACAGATTTTTTTTCCTTGTCATTATTCCCTAAGCAATATAGTATATAAACTATTTTACACAGCATTTACATTGTATTAAGTATTATGGTAATCTATAATACTAAAGATATCTATCTAAAGGTAATTTTAAATTTACAGAAGGAGTACCTAGCTTACATGCAAATACTATGGCATGTTATTATCAAGGATTTAGGCATTCTCAAATTTTGGTATCTGCAGGAGGTCCTGGAACCAATCCCCCAGAGATACCAAGGGAGGGCTGTATATCTTAATTAAAAAAATAGATCAAAATGCCATAAAAGTAAATTATTTCTGATAAGCCAACATAATACTACCATTCTAATACTTGACACAGTTTACATCTAATACTGAATGAAAAACAAAAATGTTTGCATCTAAGAACAAGAAATATTATAGCTAACAATTTAACTAACCCTCTGAAGAACTATTTTATCATATCAATTGAATGAGAATTTATCAAATTTAATATTTAAATAGGAAATCAGAAATAAATTTTAAAAGAAACTGTACTACAAATTTTTAAAAAGGCATATTTTTATAGTAGAATTCTCTACGCACTGCTACAGTGCGCCGCTTGGGAGTGTGGTGGCGCTCCCGCCGAGGGTTCGGATCCCGCATGCGGACCGGCCGCTCACCGGCTGAGCGAGGTGCGGGTGCAGCGCCGAGGGTTGCGATCCCATTGCCGGTCCCGGTCCGGTACGGGCGCGACACTGAGGGTTGCGATCTGTTGCCGGTCACGAAAAAAGACAAAAAGGAAAAAAAAACAAACAAACAGCTTTCATACTACTTCTAAAAGAATTAAGCTAGTGTAAAACAGAGGAGATGTTGCTATAAGAACCTTCACCTTTTTTTTTTTTTTTGTGACCGGTAAGGGGATCGGAACCCTTGGCTTGGTGTCACCCGCACCGTGCTCAGCCAGGGAGCGCACCAGCCATCCCTATATAGGATCCGAACCCGCGGCGGAAGCGCCTCTGCTCTCCCAGCGCCGCACTCTCCCGAGTGAGCCACGGGGTCAGCCCTGAAGACTATTTCTAATAAAAATAGCATGGTACACCCTATTAGACTTTCACTGAACTATGACACTAATTTTCCTGTAAAGACAAATATAACCTAGAACATCATATTAATAAAATTTCCACTTTCTAACTCATTCTACTTGTGATTTTAGTTCTAACTGCAGCTTTCTTACCATCATGAGGCTGTATAACATAATGACTTCCTCCAATGTAGTCTGTGGAAATTCCTAGTTGAGAAGCATCTGTTGTAGAACTGTCACCATCCATCTATGAAGAAAAAGAGTTTTTAAACATTCTTCAATAAAAGTTGTACTAAAAACATAATAGATTCAATGCTCATAAACTGTCATAGAATGGGTCAATTACGTTTTCATAGCCTTAAGCTACTAAAAGAAAACATTTATATTTCTTGAATTATTGATTTCAATAATTTGCCTACTACTCAAGATTCCCCCATCCATCTTCCGTAAGTGCTAAGCACAGGCCAATAGGGAAACAAAATAAGGAAATAAATCTAAAGCATACCACTCTTTCTTTTCGATTGCATAACCCTCAAATATAGTATAGGCAAAATTGACCTACAACTTAATTTATCCCTGTAAAAGCCAAAATCAGCTTAGTAGTCAACTGGATGTCACCTGTACCTATCACCTTCACCTCTCCTGCTAAAGCCTGATATTCCTATGCAAACCCTTTTGATCCTGCTGCAAACTTTCTCCGCGGTCTCACAGAAGTTCCAAAACAATGTCTCAATTCAAACTTTTGCTTAGTATAAAAAGCATGTGGATTCCCTGCACAATTCTGTACCCATACAGTCAAGAGTGCACCCACGTTTTGAATGTGCTCATCACCTCTGATTGTAGTCAAAGGTTAAGTTTCCCTTTCCCCCAATCCTCAAACTGGTTGTTTAAAGAAAAAAGAAGAGGAGAAATCAGGGAGATTGGAGATCTGCATATAGAGATAGGAAAATTATAACCAAAAATGAGAATTAAAATTACTGTTTTAAAAGAAGACTGCCTAATTAATTCTGCTTAGACCTAAAAGAATTCCAAGAGGGAAAATCTGGAAAAAAGTGAGCCACAAGCCCTGCAATGGCTCCATTCAATTACACCAATGTGGCAGATCCTGGAAGACTTTCTGCTTTGCAAATACTACTATGCAAAACAATAAGAGACTGGCTATTTGTGAGTGGAAAAATTAAAAATGCATTATCCGAATAAAAAGTGTAACAAAAATTAAGTGCAATTCATATTTGCTTTCAGGCCGAACAAAGAAGAGACACTTGATCCTAAATGTTTATTAAGGCCCAGGACCTAGCAGAAACTTAATGTTATTAATTGCAATATTTTAGTCCTTACATAACACATTTTTTCTCAATCTCTGTTGGATTTTTATCTAATACTAAAATACTGGGCTAGTTGCCAAGTCCATAACATGGCATTTCTTTCATGCATCTGTTGACTGTGATGTCTAATTAAACTGCAATTATAGATACATTTCCGTAACTTATATAGTTGTTTTAGGAGGGTAGAAAATAAAATTCATATACCTTTAATAATCTGTGAAAGCACAGGGTACCTATTTATTGGTACTCTTTAGTGGCCTCTAAGAGGTAAACAATAAAGTCAGTGAGTTGATTCTGACTCCCCTACTACTCCCCTGAAAACAAGCATCCCTACCAGTAAAATGCATTTCTATATAAAACGGAAATAACAATGCCACCCTCCACATCTTAAACTAATACAAATGAAAGTGAAACATTACCCAGATATAAAATGTTATTTTGACCCTAAAATGCTAACAAGATACTAGGAGAATAGCCTTTAATGGACACAATTATGAATATATGAGCCATGAAAGAATGGTCAATTAGGGTAGCTATGAGTCCACTAGTTTTTACAATGTCCTAAGAAGATCAAGGTGCAGTAGACAGGACCAAAGAGGTTGTTTCAGAACTTACAACTAGAAACAAATTTTTTTTTTTTTTTTGGGGGGGGGGGGGGTGAAGGAACCGATAACAGAAATGCTTTGCTGAAAGGATATCCACAGGATATCATAAGTCTTTTAATATTAGCTGATGAGAAGGACACTGTTCAAATAACCAGGTGAATCTGGGAGATGAATTAATTTATGATTATTACATAAAAGTATCAAAGGCACAAATCATATTATCTTGACCTGCACTGGAATTAGCAGCAAAATTATCATTTGGATTAATAGCATTAGGCTCTCTAAACCTCTGTCTTCTAAACCTGAAGAGTTTAGAATTAAATAAAGACTACAAAGATGCTAAGGACAGCATTTGGCATGTGGCATAGTCTATAGACATTAGATCTCATCCTCCTTCCTAAGAAGAGAGACCACATTTCATCTGCTTAACTGTGTCTTTGGTTCTGCAAGTTTTAGCTTTTCTGTCATTTCACACCTTCTGTCTTCCTCTTCTCAATTTACCATTAAAATCCTGCCCCAGCCTTTAATCCCAACATTCCCTATCCTCCTGGAATCTTTCTGATTTATCCCATTCTGCAATCCAAAAACTAATGTTCCCTTCTTTGAAGCCAAATGGCACTCAGAACCTTTCATTTAACAAATCGGCCTAATCTTTGATGCTTACAATATTCTAGCCACACTCCTATATAAAAGAAATGATGGAAAAAACTTGCTGGATATACTGCAAAGGTTTTTTTCTCGAGGTCTAAAACTTCCCATAACAATTTACAAAACAGACTGTTGATCATAAGTAAGCCAGCCAACAAATATTTACTGAGTGAGCACTTAGTATTTATCAGGTCCGTGCTATGTACTGGTCACATAGCAGTCAACACCACAGACAAGGTCTCTGTCCTCATCTTGCAGACAAGACAAATGTTATGTAACCTGGGGGGCAAGGTGAGGGGGTAGATAGCTTAGCCTATTAGTACTTCCAGGACACAGGTTCTGGAATTAAATCACCTAGTTTTTATTCCCTCAGACTTAACGGCCTTGAGACCTTGAGCAGGTTGGATGAGAATAGGTCTTAACATCACAGGGATACTGCACAGCTTAGAAGATAATCCATGTAAACACAGCATCGTACAATGGGAATACTCAATAAATGCTATATATAGCTATTAAATAATTACAAATAATTAACTAATTGCTAGTGCCAAGTACTAAGAAAAACAAAGATGTTTTGTTATGTGCTATGTGAACTTATTCCAAAAGAGACCTCACTAGTCTGAGGGGTCAAGGAAGGCTGTCTTAGGAGATGACATTTAAACTGATATTGAAAGATAAATAGAAATCAGTTAGGCAAAGACAGGTAGGAAAAGAACATTGAGGGCAAAGGAAACTGAGAAATAACAGTACTGGTGGACTGGAAAAAGATAAGTAGGGGCTAAATCAAGCAGTGCCTTGTGCACAAGAACAAATCAAAGAACAGCTTTAAGCAGAAGGGTGCAGATCAGATTTCTTTTTTAAAGCATTACTCTGGCTACAGCCCAGAAAATGGCCTGGAGGGGAACAAGAACAGGGACAGAAGTCTAGTGAGGAATAGAACACTGCAGTTAGGGCACGAACTCAAGCAAGAGGATGATCACTCCCAGCATGTGCTCCAGGGTGACAGCACTGGAAATTAAGAGAAGCAGGGTGACCAGAGGGCTTTTTAGCAGGTAAAACCAACAGGACTTGGTGACTGACTAAATAGAGCTAAGGAAGGGCTGAGGATAATGCTGGGATTCTCATGGCCAGGGAGGCAGACAGCTGTCACTGCAGAGAATGGGAGAGGAAAGGAGTGAGTGTTGGGCAATGCACAGAGCCTAGCCAAAGCCGGTGACCATGAATTGACAGTGGTTCCCATATGTCCAGTTGTGACACTTACAGGCCTGGTATAAGACTAGAGGAGCTAAAGTGTTGGATTTCATCCAGGCAACAAAGAGCATGGGGGATGATGACAAGAGAATGGTAAAATGATAAATCATTAGATCCATGGGAATTAGTAAATATAGACAAAGAGTAGTTAAATCCCATTAAGTTCATTTTAATGACTCTTCTAATTATTTAGTTTAACTGATAGCATCATTCTCCAAAATATTATGCGAAATAAATTGTCAGCTGGCTAAGCTAATGAATTTTTATTCTTTTTTCTTTGACGTAGCAATATTTAAACTATGCTAATAATTTGTTGCATAAATACAGTAAATAGTGCCCTCCTACATTTATTACAATATGTTTACATTTATTGAACACTTTCTAAATATCCCAACAATGTTCACAACCCTGTGAAGCAGATGAGAAAATTGAGGTATATGAGGCTCATGATTTGCCCAAGGTGAAATAGTAAATGGACTGAAATTCCGAGTCTCAGATGCCGAGTACTTACAGTATTCATTCCTAACAGTTTTTCCTGTATTTGCCCTCTCTAAATTCTAAGTCTATTGATTATATATTGAAAACACTTAAAGTAGCTTCTGAAACAAGGGTAATATTTGTGAAATGGTTAAGAAACACATTCTGGACTGTGGTTAAAAACAATAACTCTTTGGAAAGATTGCCTGGGTTTGAAGCTTGGCTCCCCATTTACAAGCTGTGTCTTTGAACAAGTTACCTTCCTCTTTGTGTTTCAGCTTTTCCGTTTTTTTTAAATGGGGTTGCTATGAGAAGTTATTGTATAAAAAGCACTTAGCAAAGTGCAAGATATGTAGCGAGAACTCAGCAAATGTAACCTGGCATTATTGTTGTCCCTTCAAATACAGTTGTCATCGTTCTTTCCAGGCGCAAAGTTTTCTCTCTCACATAACTCATCCATTTACCTGTTGGATCACATTCCTTTTATCTCTTTGAGGACATGAAAGAATACAAGGACTCCTCATCTCTAATGCATCTTCAGTCCTCCTTACCAGCTCCTTCACTCTTCCTTAAACATCCTTAGTCTCCCCTCATTAAAAACACAGAAGTACCCACAGATACATCGAATCTTAATTCTGCCCCATACTGTTGTCTAGTATCATTCTTGCCCAGACACAGTCATTAGACACCTCTTCATTCCTATTTAAACTCCCTGACATGTGCTTTTTAACTCCAACACAATACTGAAACCACTCTTAAAGTTGCCAACAATCTTGTCTGCATCCTATTTGGCCTTTCTTTGTAGTGCTGGCAGCTACTAGCACCATATTTATGCTTGGAATTCTCTTCTCCCTTGATTCCAAAGCAATATTCTTTCCTGGTTTATTTTTTCCTCCCCCCTCCCTAATTGCTAGTTTCATCCAAGGTTATTGTTTTCTCTTTCTTCCCTTACTCTCTTAATGAACTCACTAAATATCCCTTCTTGCTCATAAACCCCAAATCTACAACTGATATCCTGCCTACCACTCAAGCACCCCATGCCTGTAGAACATGTCTGGTATCTCCTCACTGCAAACTTAAGATGTTGGGAAATGAAACCCACCTTCTCCCATCCCCTGCCAGGGAGCAACAAGGGAGATTTCCTTTTCAACTGCTGTGATCCTATTAAGAACACCATCCTTTTCACTCTTCCCGACTAAATATACAAAGGTACTTCAAAAAGTTTGTGGGAAAATGGAATGAAAAGATAATACAAATCTTTCCACGAACTTTTTTTTTTTGTCTTTTTCTGTGTCCGGCAACGGATCGCAACCCTCAGTGTCGCCCCCGTACCGGACTGGGACCGGCAACGGGATCGCAGCCCTCGGTGTTGCTCCCGCGCCTCGCTCAGCCAGTGAGCGGGAACCGGGAACCGGTCTGTATGTGGGATCCGAACCCTCGGCGGGAGCGCCACCGCGCTTCCCAAGCGGCGCACTGTAGCAGTGCGCCACCAGGCCGGCCCCTTTCCACGAACTTTTTGAAGACCCCCTCAAACCAGCATCATCTCAGAATCTTCCATCTCCTTTAAGCTCTACCTACTCCATTACCACTTTTAAACTGTCTCTGGATATGCCCTTCCTCTTCTACTTCCACTGGATTACTACCCCACCCACCTTAATGTATTGTTTTAAGACTAATCTTACTACAACACTGCTTCTATAGTTCTTGAACCTATTCCTAAAGGTTCCTAAAGGTCTCCTGCACCAAATCCAAAACTCATTTTCATGGCTTTACATGAGCAGACCCCCCCTCCTAACTAAATTTGTTTCCTACTCTTCTCTATCTTTAGGGCTGATAAAAATCTTAGTGCTAGGATGTGCCTTACTTATGGTTCACTGAATGCAGTTCTTTCATTTTAGGAGTGAGGCAACCATGGCTCAAAGTTGTGACATGCTGGAGGTCACAGGTATAGTAACAGATCCAGAACTAAATATCCAGACAGGCCAAGTGGTATCCTTCCATTACATTATCCTGTGAAATCTCCACTTAGACCATGCACCTCTATTCCTCATCCCCTAAACATGTTACTCATTCCTGTGTCCAGGCTTTTGGTGATACTCTCCACCTATCTAGATCCCACCCATCCTTCAAGGTTCAGTTAGAGGCATATAACATAGGCTCCCTCCTCCACATTCCCAATTACCCAGGACCACCACACCTCTCTTCCTTCCACCTGTACTGCATTTACAGTCAGCAGTTTCCATTCAGCACATAATTGTCCTCTAAGTGTTCGATTCAACTAAAGCCCTACCAGCAATGTTTACCCTATAGCCTCAAAAGCACTTACGGGCCCCAGGGAAATGCTTAATACATGCAAGTAACTGAAAATAAGGAAGCAATGGGAATGAGCAGAGACACTGTCTGTCTAGAGTTGAAAGGCATTCATTCAGGAATCTCCAATATAAATCAGTTATGATTTTGTTTCCAGCCAATTACTGTTCAAATCTAATAACCAAAATGGTAACACATACTTACTGTCATGAAATACTGTCAGAACTGTGTTGTAAGTGGTGCTCAAGAACAACTGGCTAAAAAGGTGTCGAATCTTTGCCCAATTGCAACCTAAAAGATAAACATCTCTCAGTAGTAAAAAGATTTTTTTCAAAAAAAGCCTACAGGCTTTCTTTCTAGTTAAAATTAAAGACCACCTATAATTTTGTCTATTCTTAGTCAATGGAGTGCATGGTGTAAAAAGCAGGCACTCAATAAATGTTTGTTGAACTGAAAGATTTTGGAGAACTTACAAAAAAGTTAATTCCATGAGAGGAGGGAAGTTGCTTTTCCATCATAACCCTGAATTTAGTCATGTTCATGATAAATATTCATCACAATACACCAAAAGGGGACCAGATTATATAATATGCAAGGGACCGAAAATCACACATCTAAACTATTTAAAATATTAACACCCAAGACACAAACACCCTACTTACCAACTTTTTTTTGGTGATGGTTTTCTTAATGTTTCAGAGCAAGAGTGAGGTGTTCTAAAGCTCAAAAGGGGAAAAATGTACCTCTGAATATAATGCTTTTAAATTAAGTATCTCAGATTATACTGGAAAGAAGATATATGCTACACAGAGAACATAAAAAAAACAACACTATCAAGACCCTTATTTATAATTTTGAAGCACCACCATTTTGGACCAAAATTGCATCTGAATAGCACTAAAGTCTCAGTGTAAGGCATAAATAGCTGAATAAATGAGTATCAATTGCAATGTTACAACCTTTTCTCATTTGCTCTTTTTCTTTTTTCAAATGAAACAATTAAATGGCGATGGGGGTGGGGGGAGGCCAAAACATGTCCTTTCAGTGTTAATTTAAAGGGAGAAGAAATACTGATATGCACTCAAGCATGAAATCTAGTAAATAGCAGAAAAAACTGTAACCACTGAATTGAATTTTTAGAATGTCATTAAATGTCCAGGCAGCAAAGACTGTCTGACATCTGCTATAGTATTAAAAGTAATTTCTAATTTCTTTTCAAATAGTGTACTTTACAACCCCAGAAGTGCCCAGAAATTTCCTTCCCTGTAGCTAGAAATGTTATTTAAGGTTGTCTTTGAAAAAAAAAAAAAAGAATCCTAAGAACACTTAAAATATAGGAGCTATATATATATATTGGTAGGTATGTATTTTGCTTGGAATGGGGGATGGGGACGGGAGCCACACCACACCACAGCACAATCACTCACGCACAGTTCAGTCAGTATATATTTAGATTCAATACACTAAAGAAAAACAGTATCACCTCATATGGTATATATTTTCTTAAGGGCAGGTTATGAGATATGTAAAAGCTCAAGGGAATGCATACATCTGTTTAATGTTTGAAGAAATGCAAATCTGTATCCAAGAAAAGCAGTCGTCCCTTCATCCACCCTTCCATTCTTTGGCAGCAACAACCAGAGTTTTGCATCAATATACAGTAATCCTTAAATTAAGCTACAAGAGCAGTGCAGTGGGAAAATAATTGCCTTTTAAGGAATTCTCGTTAAACTTTCAATACTTTACAAATAAGACCCCATTTTTAACGCCACTGATATGCTTAGTATATCTCATCACTTTATGTTGCTGATTAGTTTCTGTACTAAGAGAGCTGAAACCACCCATGATTGTGTTACCATGCAACTATGGAGTCCATGCAGGTTAGTGGAATGCCACGTTTTTTAAAAGGTCGCAGGCTACCTAGCCGTGTTTAAATTATCTTGTTAGAGTACTTTGGGCGAGATTACGATTTGTGGGTGCTCCGTAATTCTTTGTTCTCGGAGAGGACTGTTTTTAAGGCCCTGCATGTCCTCCCGCCTCCTACCCGCGATGATTAAAACCTCAGTCCAATCCGAAAGGCTTCCTTCCCACCTTCGGGGCAAGTCCAGGGACCGCAAACCGCCAGATGGCTGCATTCTTTACGTGCAGACCAAACTGCGGGGACACCAAGGCCATTCCTTCCTCCCCACGTAGGTGCCCGGGGTGGCCCCGGCCCCACGGCCCGGTCCCGCCGACCTGTCAGTCCCGCATGTCCCGGCGGGCGCCCCTGGCACGCATCCCCCGGACTCGCCCGGCCAGCCCCGGTCCCCGAGCCCAACGCCTGCCTCCCGCCCGCCGCGCAGCGCCC